>NW_022589744.1:5035452-5243987 GCF_004348235.1 Phoca vitulina
GGCTTATCAATCTTGTTAATTCTTTCAAAGAACCAGCTCCTAGTTTCATTGATCTGTTCTACTGTTCTTTTGGTTTCTATTTCATTGATTTCTGCTCTGATCTTTATTATTTCTCTTCTCCTGCTGGGTTTAGGCTTTCTTTGCTGTTCTTTCTCCAGCTCCTTTAGGTGTAGGGTTAGGTTGTGTACTTGAGACCTTTCTTGTTTCTTGAGAAAGGCTTGTATTGCTATATACTTTCCTCTTAGGACTGCCTTTGCTGTATCCCAAAGATTTTGAATAGTTGTGTTTTCATTTTCATTGGTTTCCATGAATTTTTTTAATTCTTCTTTAATTTTGTAGAAAATTTCTAACTTCCATGTTTGAAAATACATTCCCCTTAAAAATATTTTTTTCTTTTTCTTTTTTTCCCTTAAGACTATTTTTTAACTGGTTCATTACATCATTAAAGTGTGTTTTGAACTTTATGTTCTGATTCACAACCAACTCTCAAGTAACTTTTGGGGGCATATATCTCATATATATATCTATATAGGTAGATATCAAGAGAGAGAAAGAGTGAGAAAGCCTTCTCTCTATAGATATACCTGAGATATATGTCCAAAAAGTTACTAATGTGTACATACATACACATACATGTGTCCACAATTTAGAATACACTAATCAATTCCAATAATAATATAGGCTGTATCATTGCACTTACGACTAAAATGCTAGTTAACCAGCCAGGTGTAGAGTATTATATAATATTTTTTGTATTTTCCAGAATGTATTACAAATTGTTACTGAAAAAAGAAAAGCTACATTTTTAAGTGTGTGCAGATGTGAATTTTGGCTAACAGAACTATTTTTAATATTCATCTATGGTATTTACTTGGCAAAGAAAATGGACATTTGTTCCCACTGCATGAACTTAACAGATCAGTAGACAGATATCCTAGGGATACTCTAAGGAAGCAACCCTGGGTCATGGAAAATATCTCATAAAACATCTATATCTTTGAATCTTATTTGTGACAGTTGCTTATGTTACTATACATTTTCTATTATTATTGAATGAGGGACTTTAACAGATCTTTAAATGAGCTTTTAAAGAGTTATAATTCAGGCCTATAATTCTATTAATTATTACAATTCTAACATGGATAATGGCGTTTATTCAACCCAGACTATTTTGTTAGATTGAAGGAATTATTATCCATTTTAGAGACTTCCTGACATCAAGAACTTATTAGAACTGCCACACTTAGATCATAACGAATGGTCCATTTAGTGTCAAATAGCACAAAGAGTGAGTAAATGGGTGATGTGAACTTCCAAATCTCTAGTTTCCTTAATAACTTGTGGGTGAATAAGTCAACATATATTTAACAAGCATTTACTATATACTTAGCTCAGTGCTGATCCCAAAAAGGAATGTAAATTTGTCCCTGCTTTCCTGAAGCTTTTATTGTTGTAGTGATAATGAGAAATACAAGCACAAAAGAGCTTTTAAAACTATATAACTCTGTATAATAAAATTCTAGATTAGGGTACAATGCTGGGAAATCTGAGAGGGTCTGTAGTATTCAGAGGATGTTTTATGGAGGAGGTGGTCCTTGAAGTACAATATTTGGATTGGCACTAGATATGAAGAATTTTCTGAGGCAGTCCAAGGGGATAAAATGGGAAGCCATGAGCTTAGGATGAATTGAGAGAATGTCAAACAGTAATTAAGAAAACCTTACTTATAAAAAAAAGATGGACGGTGACTTTTGAAACTTTTCCATTTTAAAACTTTTTATTTACACTTACTGAAAAGTTGCAAAAATAGTAGAGAATTCCCATGCACCCTTCACCCAGCTTCCCCCATGTCTACATCTTATTTATCTATAGTGCAATCAATAAAATGAGATTCACATTAATACTTTTTTTTTAACATTGGCAAAATGCATTTACATCAGTAAATAACTATAGGCCTTATTTGAATTTCACCAGTTTTTCCAGTAATAGTCCTTTTTTGTTGTTCTAGGATCTCCCACCACATTTACTTGCCATATATTTTTAGTTTCCTCCAGTCTGTGACAGTTCCTCAGTCTTCCCTTATCTTTCTTGACCTTGACACTTTTGAAGAGTACTAGTTATCTTGTAGACTGTTTTTTCTCACTTTGGGTTTGTCTGATGTTTTTTCATGATTACACTGAGGTTGTTCTTTGGCAAGAATGCTACAGAAAGGATGTGCCTTTCTCAAGGGGTGCAAAATACCAAAATAACTTATTACTGGTGACATTGACATTGATCACTTGGTTAAGAAGGTATCTGCCAGGTTTCTCTGCTGTAAAGTTATTTTTTTCCCTTTGTAATATATAAAAATATCTTGAGGTACTTTGAGGCTGTGTAAATATTCTGTTTCTCCTCAGACTTGCATCCACTAATTTTGTCATCCACTGGTGAATCTTGCCTGCAACACTATTATTAACTTTTTTTACTCAGTTCCTTTGAAGTTTTGGCATTTTCTGGCTTTAACTTATGCTGAGGATTTTTTTTTTTTAATTTTTAGTTTTCATATCTTGAGGAGAGAAAATATTGGAAGTTAAGGTGACTTTTTAAATGCCATTTTTTTTAGTGTAAAGAATCAACTCTAAAGGAAAATAAAAGAAAAAAATAAGAGGAAAGCAGAGGTAAGGCTTGTGAAAAAACAATGCATGATACAAGGGTTTGTATATCTAGAGAGAACCTCAATTTGACTCTGCATTTTCCAGGAACAAATGAAAAGAGAGCATCATAATTAGAACAAGATTCAGTGCAACCAGACTTTAAAAATGAATTAGTTCAAGTTCCTGGAATAGAAATCTTCAGAGAAAAATTTACTAGAAGTTCTCACAAAGAAGTCAGTATATGATGTGGTTAACATCCTCAAAAACAATCCCATGGAACATAACATTTTTATTGGGTATTTTCTTAAAATGGTGGGGTAGTAGGTATTATTTTGACTTCAACTTTTCTAAAAATAGAGGAAATGTTACCATGAGATATAATGTATTAGAAGTCAATCTGAGCTCCAGAAGTTTTTAGAAGGTTCATGAAGTTATTTTGGGATCAAACAAATTACTGACCAGATAGTATTTACGTGAAGAAAAATTGAATCCCTGCTAGTCGAATGCTACTGTGCTAAATAACCAAAACCTTATTGTAATAATATTTTCTCTGGAGTAGGAATCGTTCAGTCTCAAACTATGTAAAGGAGTTAAATAGGGAAGTCTCAGAATAACCTTGTTATGAGATAGTCCCACAGTATTAACCTTTAGGAGACAGTTAAGAAAATTGAGATTTGCCAAGCATTTGCCTTATTTATTGTATTTCTTGAGAGATGTTTCAAGTTTTGCTTCTGGTGATAATTTTATCCCCTGGAACTGAACACTGAGAAAGGATGTTAGAGAAGTAGCAAGGAAGAGGAAGAGTATGCACATGCTGCAAAGCTTTTCTCTTGTTCATTTTCTATTTCTAAAGAGCTGAAACTATTTAAGATTTTGACATTATCTTCAAATATGGGACTTTTGATCTGCAATGAAGTCTTGGCTATTTTTAACAAAAAGCTTAAACGACCTTTGCACAGGATTTAAATGAATGACTGCCTATCTGATGTAAGCAAAGTAAATGCATGTGTACATTTAGAACAACTTTTAGCAAAGGAAAACTAAATGGGTAATTCTTTCATTGTATATCACATTAGCATCTGAATCTCTGGATTATTTTGTAAATTGCCGTATCACCAGTTTAATTCAGTTGAACTTCATATTCAAGTTAATGTGAGCTAGGGAATGAATTAAGTATGGAGACTACAAAGAAAATATAACATTGTTGATTAGGACCTAAAGAGTCACAATGTACTTTACCATAGATTTTTAAAATTACATGTTAGTTTATTTCCTATACAATATAACTGAGAATAAAATAGCCCCAACATAGTATCAGCTCACGTTAGATAAAGAGCTCACCCAGGTCAGTGGACTATATTTGGCAGGATCTGTAGAAGTTCCATGTTATCTGCATTTATTAGGTTATAAACTGAAAATAAAATACTATAAAAGTTTCCACTCAGAGTGTTTTGGCATGACTTTTAACTGCCCTGTACCATCTTTTTAAAATGTGCCTTATATGGCCAAGGAATTAGACAGCATTTTAATCAAAAATCCAGATGTGAAGATCGATCTTTTTTTTAAATACTCTATGAGACCTTGGGAATAGAACCAAGTCAAAATTGGCAATGCTAGAGACCCAATCTTTACTACTCAGAAGCTAGAAATAGCACAGTGTTTGATAGACAATTCTTGGGGAAATCTTAGATTTTTAAAAATCACATGAGCAGAGATTTACATGAACATGAAGGGAGTCTGATGTTGGGTTTGATCAGATCTTTCAAGAAGGAAAGGAGAGAGTTACTTAGGAAAATATTTTTAATCTTTTTCAGTTAAATAACTATTGGTTGTTTCAGCTTTCCACATCTTCACATCAAGGATTTCAGCCACTGTTTTGTAATATTTTTAATTAGATAATATTTTGGTTTTGTTCTCATAACTTACGTAGTTTCACTAATCACCTAATTAAATGAAGAGCATTGGTCAATGTGCTGAATATTTATATTTAACTGTTAATTAATATGTACCAATCTCCTTTATAATGTGCATGTTCATAAAATAGCCTTTAATATTATCTTATATCCAAATTAATTATATATTATATGACATATGTAAGTTATCACCTATATTTTCTGATCACACACAAAATATTTTTAAGTGAGTTAAGAAAACATAAACCAGGTAACATTTCATTTTTTGCTTTCATAAATATACATTTGGCAGTCTCTTGCCAGTTTCCCTGGAAGATAGAATCATAAACAACTGCTTGGGGTGCTTGGGTGGCTCAGTTGGCTAAGTGTCTGCTTTCAGCTCAGCTCATGATCCCAGGGTCTGAGGATCAAACCCCGCGCAGGGCTCCCTGGAGCCTGCTTCTCCCTCTGCCTGCCACTCCCCCTGCCTGTGCTCTCTCTCTCAAATAAATAAATAAAATATTAAAAAAAAAAAAAACAGAAACAACTGCTTGTACAATCTTTTTATGAAATTAGGCCAGAAATAACAAATGAATAAACAAGTACATTTTAGACCAGATGACTACACTGGTGAATTCTATCAAACATTTAAGGAAGAAATAATACCATTCAACACAAACTCTTTCAGAAAATAGAAGAGGAAAATCACTTCTCCATGTATGAACTTAGCATGACCCTGATGCCCAAACTGGGCAATATATGGAAAGAAAATTACAGACTACGGACACAAAAAGTTCCTTATCAAAATATTAACCAATCAAATCTAGCAATATATAAAAAGGATAACACATCCTGGCCAAGTGGGACTTATCCCAGGAATGCAAAGTTGGCTCAGCATTCAAAAATCAATCAGTGTAGGGGTGCCTAGGTGGCTCAGTCAGTTAAGCATCTGACTCTTGATTTTGGCTCAGGTCATGATCTCCAGTTCGTGAGATCGAGCCTCATGTTAGAGTCCATGCTCAGTGTGGAGCCTGCTTAAGATTCTCTCTCCCTCTCCCTCTGCCTCTGCCCCTGCTTTTACGTGCTCTCTCTCTCTTAAAAAAATCAATCAATGTAATTTACCATATTAAAAGGCTGAAAAAGAAAACCATGATATTATGTCACTAGATGCGGAAAAAGCATTTGACAAAGTTTAACACCCATCTATGATAACTCAGAAAAGTAGGATAAAGAGCAAATAATAGAAAAAGGAAAATCTATAGCTAAAAGTATACTTAATGGTGACAGACTGGGAAAAAGACAAGGATGTCCGTTTTCACTTATAATTCTACTTTATACTGAAGGTCCTAGTCAGCGAAAAAAGAAAAAAGAAAGAAAAGAAAAAGCATATAAATCAGGAAGAAAGAAGTCAAACTGTCTTTCTTTGCAGATAACATGTCATCTTCCTGAAGTAATCAAAAGGAATCTGCAAACAAACAAAAGCCCCTACTAGAACTAACAGGTAAATTGAGCAAGGTCACAGGGTACCAGGTCAATATGCAAAATCAGTTGTATTTCTGTATACTAGTAATGTATGATGTAATAGTGATTTGAAATTTCAAAAATCAATACCATCTAAAGTGACAACACAAACATGATGAAATACTTCAAATTTTAACAAAACATGTGCAAGATCTATACACTGACAATTATAAAACATTGGTGATATAAATTGAAGAAGACTTAAATAAGGGAAGATAAATATCAAACTCATGGGTGAGAAGATGCAACACTGTTAGAATGTCATTTCTCCCAAATTGATCCTTAGGTGAAGTACAGTCCAAATAAAAAAAATCTCAGTGGTTTTTGTGTTGAAATTGACAGGCTGATTCTGAATTCAGTCGGCCAATGCAGAGCACTGCCAAATCAGTTTTGAGAAAGAATAAATTTGGAGGATGCACACTGCCTGATTTCATGACTAACTATAAACCTACACCAATCAAGAGAATGTGGGATTGGTGTAAGGATAAATCTATCAGTCAGTGGATCAATATAAAGAATCCTGAAATAGACCTGCACATTTATAACCAATTGATTTTTGATAAAAATGTGCTAAGATAATGATTGGGGAAAGGATAGTCTTTCTACAAATAGTTCTGGAACAATTGGATATCTACGTGGGGGAAAAAAAGAGCCTTGACTGTTTCCTCACACTTATACAAGAGTAGTGTGAAGTGGATTGGGGACCTACATATAAATGATGAAGGTATAAAACCCTAAGAGAAAATCTTAGTGCTGTTGATTTAGGCAAAATTCTCTTTGGACTCAAAAAGTATAAACTATGGAAGAAAAAAATTGATAAGTTGGACTTAAAATTCTTGCTCTTCAAGAGAGACTTTTTTTTCAAGATTTTATTTTTTAAGTAATCTCTACACCCAATGGGGGGCTTGAACTCACTACCCCGAGATCAAGAGTCACATGCTCCACCAACTGAGCCAGCCAGGCACCCTGAGGGATACTCTTAAGAAAATAAAAAGGCCACAGACTGGGAGAAAATATCTGCAAAATATGTATCTTTTAAAGGATTTTTTAATAAAAGATTTTTATCAAACATATAAAAATTCTTATAACTTAATAAGAAGACAATATACTTTTTAAAAATACGAAAAATCATTTAACATTCTTCACCACAGAAGATGTACTGTGCTAACTAAAATTTTAACTGTGTTGTTGGGGCACTGGGCTTATCTAACTAAACCATGAAAATCTATGCAAGTGGCAATTGTGCACAGTAGGGACTGCCTATATTTAAGAAACAGAATCACAATTACCTTCAAAGTATATGAATCTTCTGGGTTTTCAATTCCACTAAGTGTCCAATAAGGGACAGACACCCTATGTTGTTTTGGGGAGCGCCACACCATGTGTGTGTGCCAAACATCTGGTATTAAACACTCCTTGCCCTAATTAGTTACTCTTACTGACTAGTAATAAAAATGGCCCATGTTTCTTGCACCAAGTGTCAAGCATTGTTGTATAGGCTTATCTCACTGTCCCTTCTTACTGAAGTAGGGGCTGCCATTCCCTTTGCGAAAACAGATCGGTTCAGTAATTTGGAGAGATGAGATTCAAGCTCAGATTGACTCCAGAACCCGTACCCTGAATTCTCTTATTGTACATGTAGTAATAATATGTCTGATGACTGTGCTGAGAGGGAAATATAGGGAGATATGAGAATATACCAGAGCTGACAACTTGGTCATTGGTCTCAGAAGACTTGCCTGAAGAAATAATGCTGATGCTGCTCCTTTGATAAGAGCAAATGCTAGATACACATGCAGGGAGAGATGTGGGTTCTAGCCAGGCCCCTGTCAATGACTAGCTGAGCAGCCCTGGGACCAATGACCTCTCTGAACATGAGTCTGTCCTTCACTCACAAGGTTGTCTTTTCAAGCTTCAACTAAAAAAAATTTTTACTTTGTTTTTTTTTAATTTGATTTTTTATTATTTTTATCTTTTATTCAAGTATAATTAACATACATCTTAAATTAGTTTCAAGTGTACAATATAATAAACTTCAATTCTTAATGCTTTATTTTTTCTATTAGGAGAAATAGGCACCTTTGATGGACAAAGATTATTATGTGATGTTAACTATGTTTACAAATAATTACTTACTTTGTTTACTACCCTCTGTCCTGTCTCATTTCCACCCCAACAATTTGATCAGGCAATACAAGATTTTTTTATAGAATTGTTCTTGTTAAAAGTTGACATTTTCGGGGCGCCTGGGTGACTCAGTCGTTAAGCGTCTGCCTTCGGCTCAGGTCATGATCCCAGGGTCCTGGGATCGAGCCCTGCGTCGGGCTCCCTACTTGGCGGGAAGCCTGCTTCTCCCTCTCCCACTCCCCCTGCTTGTGTTCCCTCTCTCGCTGTGTGTGTGTGTCTCTCTCTCTGTCAAATGAATAAATAAAATCTTTTAAAAAAGTGGACATTTTCAATATCATAAAACAAATTAACGATCTTCTCTATTTTTGTCAGGCTAGAAAACACGGGTCCTCTGCTTTGCACTTCTTTGTGCTCAGATAAGTTCTTGAAAATAACTGATGTGAGTTAAAACAATTGAGAAGCATGTTCAGTATGTATTGACCTAATGGAAGAAGATATTTACTGTATGCCTACCACGTATCAGGCACTTGGACATACGTTATCTACCTTAATTCCCACATTAATCTGCTTTAATTCCTTTGAAGTCAGATTCCCTTAGTATAGTTGGAGATACTGAGGCTCGGAGGAGTTAAGTAGCTTGCTCAGCGTTATAGGGCCACAAGTTGCAGAACCAAGATTCTAATTCCAGTATCTTTCTCCAGACCCATGCAAGGAATTATTTGCTTTCTATGTCATGACCCAGCTAATCCAGCCATGTGCTGGTTCAGATGGGTCACCATGAGCAAAAGATAGAAGCAGCTCCTCTTCACAAGATAATTGGCTTTATGAGCCAATTCATGCCTGTTGCCACCTTCCTCATTCCCAACTAGACTCTGATTTGGATTCCCAACTCCTCATTACCCACAACTTTGCTTCACAAGCCTCCTTCCCTGTATTTCTAATTTCTACCTTGATTGGTCTCCTTGAATATTTGGTAGCTGACTCATCTTTCAGCTCTTATTTGATCACTTTGGACTCGACCTCAGATCCATTTGACTTAATGGAATTCTCTTAATGTACCTTTTCTAAGAATGATTGGTCCATTTCCCTAGACAAACATCAGACCTTTCCCTGGTGCTTCTGTGTAGAGGGACCAGAAGTGTAATCCTCCCGTAACATCCAGCTAGTCCTCTGGGTGCTTCGGTATCAGAGGAAATGTTGACCCATGCAGTATCTGATGTGCTTCATCTTCTGATTTTTGCTTTGTGCTTTAATTTGCACTTTCTTAGATTTTTACTTTTATAAGAATTTTTTTTGTTCAAAAATACTTTCAAAAAGCTGTGCCTACTTTTGCTTTCAATCTTAAAAATGTTAAAAACAAGCTTTTATCCTGTATAAACTCTAAAGTTTTACACATTTATTTTTCAAAGTGTTAGTCCTTTTTTTTAAATTTTGCATTGACATCTGTAGAAAATTCTGTTCATGTAAATAATAGTGCTTAAAAGTCACTTTGACTTTTGAAAGCTGCCAGATTCCCTTATCATCTTTGAGAGATTAGGATGTTTGTTTGGAAGGTTGTCTTTTTTTTTCTAAATAAAACTGAAGTTTTGTTGTTCCATTGTAATATTTCATTTTAATCAGATTGGTTTCTTGTGGAGATAATATATAACAGGAACCCAAAATAGTTCAATAAAAAACCTTCAATTATAAATAGACTGGCTTTGTTGGATGGCTTTCGGTGTCCTTGTCAGCATTGAGACTTCTGCTTTTGATAGATGTGGAAGAATTTTCTCTGGGCACTTAGGGTCTGTGTGAGAGTATAAAACAATTATATTCTTTTCTTAACTATGAATCATCTGCAAGGGGGAGAAGCCATTCTTTATGTAAATATCCTGGAAAACAAGAAAATAAAATCAAGGGAGAGTATAAGAAAAAATGTATTTTCAATACATATGGTGATGATTGGAAAACAACAATGGAAAAAATTTTGTATTGATGGGGAAAAAACCCAAGAATGGTTTTACATATATTTTAATAGTAAAGTGCCACTTCAATTTAGAGTGGTAGACCAAAAATGAGGCCTTCTGTTGTTGCAGAGATGCATGGCTTTTCATTTAGCTTTCAGTTCTAAATAGATTGATAAAGGGAAGGAGAGCAAAATTTTTTAAACTTTTATTTAATTAGGTAACATTATCTCATAGAGCTTGACATTCACAGTTGTAACTTGTATGTAATTAAACTGGTATAGACAGAGCAAAGCATGTCCTACCAAATCATTGTCCAGTGGGGACTTCCAAGTCATTACCCCACCATTTTCCACTTTCCATCAGCTTCCTTACGTCTTCATTTCCCAGCTGGTTTCAGAGTCTGTCAATGTAATCCCTCCCTTGAACTACCCTCAACTTCCTTGTCTCTCTTGTCCTCTACCTTCCTCACTGGCAAATCCTCAACCCTGGTTGAACCAAAATACTTATGTACCCTACTCTTGTATCTAATCATGTTCAAGAGCAGAGACACTTAGGCTGACTGGTCTCACTTCAACTTAAGGCCAGAAAGCTTAAGTGGGCCCTCTGCACGGCAATGGTTAATTCCTTTCCCACTATCTAAGAAATTTTCCTACCTCTCTCTTCCTCTCAAACCTCACTCTCTCACTTTATTTCACTAGACCTTTATTTCATGAGAAAAGTAGCAGCAACAGAAGAGAACCACCTCATCAGTGGTTCTCCAGGTCCATCTTCCAGCCACATCCATTCCATGTGTTTCACCTTCCCTCCTTTAGAGTGCATGGTACCTTACTTAAGGATGTGTGCCTCTTTCAAAGGCCTTTGCTAGGGCCCTGTACTCTGTATCTCTGCTGAAGGACTTCCTTTAATCATCCATTAATTTTCTTATAGCAACTTTCTACTGTATTCCAAAATCATAAAAAAAAAAATGCTGTAATATTTTCTTTTATTTTTTTAAGATTTTATTTATTTATTTGAGAGAGAGAAAGTGAGTGAGCTGGAGGGAGAGGGAGAAAGAATCCAAAGCAGACTCTGTCCTGAGTGCAGAGCCCAATGTGGGGTCCATCCCATGACCCTGAGATCATGACCTGAGCCCAAACCAAGTCAGCGTTTAACCGACTGTGACACCCAGGCACCCATGCTGTAATATTTTGAAGAATTCTTTGACCACCTATGCCAAATTATATATACATTGTGTTAACAAACTGATCCCCAAATCTCAGTGGTTTAACAAAGGTATATTGTTAAAGTTAAACCATAAGAAAGTGCTGCTTTTGTAGGTCGAAGCTGGTTCATTATTGATAATCTCACGTGATTAAGTAATACTTTCCCAGACTATGAGTCCAATATCGTTCGCCAGGGAGACTCCACTATCTTGAATATCACCAGTCACCTGTGGTCAGAGAAAAGGGGGCATGAAGAACTCCTACGTGATTCTTTGTGCTTTGGCCCACAAGTGACACTTAATCTACTCCCAGCCCTTCAGCCAGAACTAGACAGAGCACCACCTGCAGGGGGCTGGGAAATGGAGGTGGGGGATGCCGGGAAGGAGAACGGGATATTCAACAAGCAGTAAAGGCTCTGCTGAAAACTAAATCCCCCTTCAACCACTCTGCCTTTTCTCTACCTTTCTTTATAACCAAACTCCCCAAAAAGAGTTGTCCACTTACTTGCTGCATTTCTCATATTCTCTTCTGGTGCCCAGTTCAGTGGGGCTTTCAGCCACTTTAGTACACTATAAACTTTGTCCAGTCAACAAATGATCTCTGCACTAAATTCATTCCTCAGTCTTCATCCCCATTGCTCATTCCTCAGTCTTCATCCCCAGTGATGTCTCAGCAGTTCTGACATCACCCATCACTCCCTCTTCGGTAGACTTTCATCACATGATCAGTTAGGAGGAACATCGCTCTTTCCAGGGATCTCTCCTGACTGGCTAGCTGCTCCTACTCCCCACCTCTTTTACTGGCTCTGCCTCATCTCAGACCTCTTAATGTTTCTCTGCCCAGTCTCTGACTGGTCTTGTCCAGTCCCCCAGCTTCCTGTGCCATCGACATGCTGAAGACTTCTGCTTTGTATCTCTTATCCTAGGCCTCTCCCCTGAGCTCCAAACTTGGATATCCAACCTCTTTCTAGACATCTGCCTTGATATTCTAATAGGAATCCCACACTTAACAATTTCTTTTTTTTTTTTTTTAAGATTTTATTTATTTATTCATGAGAGACAGAAAGAGAGGCAGAGGGAGAAGCAGGCTCCCAAGGAGCAGGAAGCCTGATGTGGGACTCGATCCCAGGACCCTGAGATCATGACCTGAGCCGAAGGCAGACGCTTAACTGTCTGAGCCACCCAGGCGCCCTCACACTTAACAATTTCTGAAACAGAACTCTTGATTCTCCCCCAGTCTTCTCCAAACCAGCAACTAGGACTCAGAGTTACTCTTGACTCATTTCATCCTTCCACACCCACATTCTTCCTAATAGAAAGTCCTGCTGATTTTATCTTCAAAATGTATCCCACATCAGACCACTTCTCACATTTCTGCCACTACCACCCTGGTCCACAAGCGCCTGGTTTCCTTGTTTTCACGCTTGCTCTCTCTAATAGTCTGTTCTCCACACAACCGTCAGATCTTTCTAGAAATAAATCAGAGTGTATTCCCCTGCTCAAAACCCTCCAGAGGCTTCTCATCACTATTAGAGCAAAATGGAAACTCCTTATCTTTGCCTCAAGGTGCTGTGTGATCTGTGTGATCTGGCCCCTGCCTGCCTCTTCCCTTACCTCCTTCTCCTCTCCCCAGCAATTTGGCAGATCCAGCATGCAGCTTTCGTTTTATAAACGAGCCAGCCTTGCTCCTATATAAGGCCTTTTCACTTACTTTTTCCATTTCTCCTTCAGATCTCATATCTCCTAATAACCAACTTGTCCCTGCCTAAGTGTTAAATTCCCCTACCACTTTCCATTATTGTACCCACACTACTCACTTCTTATGATTTATTATTGTTTGTTTACTTGTTTATTCAATGTTTCTCCTGGGCCTAGAACAATGCTTGGCACCTAGTAGACATCCAATAAAAATTTATTGAATAGATGGATGGATGGATGATTATTGTTTTTTCAATTATGGCACTCCAGTTAGACTGAAAAGATTTCATGAAGAATAATTCTTGGGCCTTGATTTCACCAACCAGTAAAACTGACACAGACACTCTAGCTCTCTAGAAACAGATCAAAACATTTTTGCTGCTATTGTATCAAATATGATTTGAATGTATCCATAATAAAGCTAAACTTATGAAAATAATACAGAACTGGTAAACATTTGAAAGAGGATAACTAAGTGATAAAGGGTATGAAGCAGCTTCCATATGAAGATTTTTAAAAATTTTCATTTTAGGCAGAAGACTGAGAGTTGTTTTTTGTTTTTGTTTTTGTTTTTATCAGATTCTCTGATCTTCTCGTACCATGATTAGGTTAATTCAGATTATTTTTTCAACAAAGCACTGTTTAGAAAAATTGGAAAGAGTAGTTTCAAGATAAATAAAAGGAAGTATAGGAATGCCTCATTCATCAGATACTGTCCAGGAATAAAACATTCCAGGTGTCAGTTTCCAAATAACTAAAATGTAATCCCTACAAATGTGCCCAAACTGACATTTTAAAGACCATTTCTCTGACATACCCCCTGACTCTTTAAAGCAAAAATCCTGATGACATTGGACACCAGCAGCCCTCCTGACAACTCCATTGTCCCTGGGGACATTGTGGTGTGACATGGAAAATGGTTTATAACCAGCAAGCCCCATCGTCATTCTGGCTGTCTCCTTTTATGGTTCTAAGTCTGCTTCCCCAGATGTCACTTTATTCTGATGGCAGCCGCTTTCAATCTGTTGGCTGATTTTCTACGCCCAATGGCATGGGTGAGGGCCTCAGGGCAGTTCCTAAATAACATACACAATTGATGCTGGAATTCTGATCTCTGGGCAAGTGAGGTATTATGGTGGTAGTAGAAATGGCAAAATGACTTAAAATACATTAAAATGATGGTGTTGAGGAGGACCTTTATGACTCTTCCTGCTTCTATGAAGATTACTTATACAGAGTCTCTTATGACTGAATGGACTATGAACTTGACCTAGCATAGTGGTATTTAATGTTATCCCATTAATAGCATATTGAAGATATAATTCATATTTAGGATGACCGTAGGTTCTAGTTTCGATGCCTGTTTTCTGAGTGTAATTCTTAACACTCCATTCACACTCAAAGGTCATCCAATTTTGACAATAAATTATATTCACCCTTTTACATAAGGCATTTTAAATAATTCACAAAGTACTATTAATTTTTTTCATTCAGCCCAGAATGTAGTTGCCTGAAATTAGGAAATAAAACTCAGATATGGGATTTCTTAAGTGATGGCATCAGAAATATACTTAGTGAAGTCCGCCTGGGTGGCACAATTGGTCAAGTGTCCAACTCTTGGTTTCTGCTCAGAGTCCTGAGATCGAGCCCCGTGTTGGGCTCCATGCTCAGTGTGGAGCCTGCTTGAATTTCTCTCTCTCCCTCCTTCTACCCCCTCCCCCATGCTTGTGCACACTCTCTCTCAAATAAATAAATCTTAAAAAGAAAAAATATACTTAGTGAAAAATTATGCTTAATGTACTAGGCAAAAAAATATGAATTGAGGAAACTTTTCCTGGTGACTGTAAAATATAGATCTCTTGTAGGGGAAATTTTGACAGTTTATACATATCTGTTGAATGAATAATTAGATTTACTTATCTACATTTTAAGAGTAAAATTATCTAAAATTTGTTTTCTAAAAAAAGCTTTATAGACTTAGAATACAAAACAATGTCATGAGCATAGATTGCACATATAATTTTAATAATATAAAGAAAATATATTTTATATTTGTGAAT
This sequence comes from Phoca vitulina, assembly GCF_004348235.1. NCBI lineage: Eukaryota > Metazoa > Chordata > Mammalia > Carnivora > Phocidae > Phoca > Phoca vitulina. The sequence continues at coordinate 5,050,531 of NW_022589744.1, forward strand.
CAAAATACAAGGCTTTTCTTATGTTTACTTAAATTAACACTGAGTTTGCTTACGTAAACTAGGCAAAACACATTAAAAAAAAAACTATAGATAATTAATCACAACTCTTTTAAGACATCCTGAGAGGTTATTGAAAGGTGGCAAATTCTTTTGGATGAGGACTTGTTTATTGTTTAACGTTTTTATCTGTGTTAGGAAAGCATCTGTTCTAAAGAAATGTAATCTCAAGATATTAACAGCTATTAGCTTCAGGTTAAGCATGTGTTAAAAACAGAATCATTTCTGTCATTGTGGATTTGTCTACATCTAGGATATATTAAATAATTGATGAATATAAACTACTTTTAAATTTATTATCACTAAATGTGTGAACATTCAGAATTAACAGAAGTGTTCAATGATTCATAAAAGGACTCTTTTGATTAGAAAACTACTAAAACACATTAAGACATTTAAGACATTTAATTTAGCAAAAATTTGCCTAAGAAAAGTCAATGCATGAAACATGATACATTTAGATATTATAAAGCTATCAACTTGTAATATGAATGATCCAGAAGTTCTCTTTATGATCTAGAGATTATCTCTATGAAATTATTTATTTGGAGGGAGTGGAGAAAAGAGTTTTCAGGATACCATACAGGGCTGGGTTAAATTATGCAATCAAATTTTGAGAAAATAATGCAACCCCTAGGTATTTGGGGAAAAGTCTTCCTTGCTAGATGCAAGTTAATTTTGCATCTACTTAAATTACATTTTGAAAACTTTTGACACAAGTATGAGATACTTTTCTTTTAATCACATATTCACCACTCTTTTCCATTTAAAAATGATGCATGGTAGAGAAAGAAAAGAGGTATATCATGCAATACACCAAGATACCTCTATCATCTTCATTCCTTCATTTATTACTTTTATTAGTTATCTAATGTTGTAAAACAAATCACAACAAAATGCAGTGGCATCAAACTACAACATTTATTATCGCTTAACTTTCTGTGAGTCAGGAATTTGGGAGCTATAAAACTGAGTGGTTCTGGCTTAGGATTTCGCATATTGTTGCAGTCAGACAGTAACTGGGCTGAGGCCATTTGAAGGCTTCTTCACTCATATTTCTGGTTTTTGTACAAGAAAGATTCAAACAGCTGGGGCTCCTCTGACATCTCTCTATTTGTATGTGGTTTCTCAACATGGCAGTTTCAGGGTAGCTAGACCTCTCACATGTTGGCTTAGGACTCCCGAGGCTCATGTCCTGAGACAGAGAACCAGGTGAAATCTATATCACCCTTTTGACCTTCTCTCAGAAATCAAGTAGTGTCATTTCTACCACATTCTTATGGTCAAGGCAGCTACAAAGTTTGCCCAATTCCAAGAAGAGAGATCTTTGACCTCATCTCTTAATGCAGGAATATGAATACTATATTGTGAGCAGAACATGTGGGAAAGGGTATATTGGTGTGGGCATCTTTGGAAAATACAATCTGCTGCACTGAGAAAATATATGACTAATTATAATGTGCTAGGCAATGTGATGAGTTCTGGGAGTAAGAAGATGAGTAGTATACAATTCCTGCTTGTGTGATGCTGTAGTCTAGTAAGGGGAACATCCATGTAAATAAATTTTATACAAGGGGATAGGTTTAGTAAGATAAGAGAATGATTAGCTTTGTAGAAGGTAGGATGTTGGCAGATGTGATGGAGGAGGTGTTTAATGAAGACTTGAAGATAAAAGAAAGTAAGTAATCTAGAATGTCTCCCAGTTTCCTGGTTTGGGTAATCAAGTGGATGAAGGTTTTAAGACATGTTGGGCTGGAGACACCTATGAAATATCCACATAGAAATGGCCATTGGTCATCAATAAGGCTTTCAGAGAAAATGTTTGTGTGGAAGATGTAGATTTGAGAGATACTGACTTTTGGGTAGAGTCTGAAGACTTACACATGGATGATATTTCCCAAGGAAATTTTGTGGAAGAAGAGAATACAGGAATTGATGTATCCCTGTGGAAAACAACACTCAATAAATGTGCTGGGGAGGATGTCAGGATAAATGTCACAGTAAGGACCTCCAAAAATTCTTTCCTCCATGAAAACATTGAGAAAACAGACAAAAATGACCATAATCAACCTTTTCAGAACTGTGGAAATTAACCAGAGGCTTACAGCAATCTAGGGAATATTCATTAAAAACAAAAACAAAACCCAGCTGAACCCAGTAATAAGAGCAAGCTTTGTGATTTTTAAACTTATGCTATTCCTATCCTACCTTTCTTCCCAGCTCTGCAGTAGCATTGAAAACAAACAGCCAGCAATCATGGAGAAAATTAGTAGCCTGGAAACCACCAGGGAGGGCAAAACAGGTAGCTCCTTCAAAGCTATATCCTGAGAACTATTGTTATTTGACTTGTCTAATCGATCCCAGGGAGACCCCACTCAGAAGGCTGTCTTTATGTGTACTGACTTGGAGCTCACCCAGTATGAAAACCCTTTTCTCTAGGAATAGTTTTCAAAAACAATTAGAGATAATTGTTTAAGATCATGGATGCCTGAGGTGTGGTATGTAACAGCTGGGACAAACAACAGGCTAACCCAAAGGCTTAAAATGTAAAACTGGGAAATGAGCTGTCCAAAGGGGCTTTGGTAATCTCCAATATATTACTTGGAATCTAGAATGCCATGTATAGTTGTATGGCCACGTGCACACCCAGGGCCATGTGCATGCCCAGGAAAGATCTGAGAAGATTCTAAACTCTCACCTCTGGCCTGCACAAATAGGAACAGAAGCCTTTTGAGGCTCTGAACAAATAGGAAGAGAAGGCTAAGGCAGAGTTTCAATCTGCCATCTTAGTGCTAAAGGTGCTCACCAACATGTACATAGAGGCCCTTGGCAAAAACCAGAAGACATTTAAGGAAACCTCTGCCCAATCATTAGTGCACCACTAATCAAGCAGAGACTTTAGTGACCATTTATGACAGAATACATACCTTTCAGCATTAGTTCAGAAAAGTCACTAAAAATAACAACAACGATAAACTCCAGCAACAACAAAAAACTCTGGGGAAGGGAGAGAATCTGATTTCCATAATTGCCACATTATAATATCCAAAATGTACAGTTTTCAGCAAAAGAATTATGAGACATGCAAAGTATGTAAAGTATGGCCTATGTGGAGGGAAAAACGAAATCAATAGAGACTGTCCCTGAGGAAGCCCAAATGTTGGACTTAGTAGATAAAGACTTTAAATCAGCTATTTGAGATACGTTAAAAGAAATAAGGAAAGTACGTATAAAAAACTAAGTGGAAAGATCAACAGCTGATTTCTCATCTGAAACCATGAAGGTCAGAAGGCAGTGGAATGAAATACTCAAAGCCCTGACAGAAGCCGACTTTAACCAAGAATTCTACATCAGGTAAAATCATTTTTCAGAAAGAAAGGATAGATAAAAAGATTCACAGGTAAACAAAAACTGAGAGAATTTGTTGATAACAACCCTGCTAGACCAAATATAAGAGCTGAAGTTATGAAACTCCTAAGAAAAAATGTGCCATCCATCTTTGTGACCTTGGGTTAGGCAGTGGTTTCATAGCTATGACAAGAAACACAGAAGCAACAAAAGAGGAAATAGATGAATTGTACTTCATCAAAACTGAAAACTTCTGTACTTCCAGGAACATAACCACCAAAGATCAAAAAGACAATCCACAGAATGGGGTAAAATATTTGCAAATCATCTATCTGCTAAGGGTCTAGAAGCCTATATAAAGAACTTTTATAACCCAATAATGAAAAGACAGATAATCCAATTTTGAAATGAGCAAAGGGTTTGAATAGATGTTTCTCCAAAGAAGGTATATAAATGGCCAATAAACACATTGAAAAGATGCTCAACATTATTTGTCATTTCAGAAATGCAAATCAAACGCACAATGAGATACTACTCCATATCCACTAAGATGCCTGTAATCAAAAAGACAGATGATAAGAGGTGTCAAAAATGTGGACTAATTAAAACCCTCATATTTTGCTGGTGGGAATGTGAAATTACAGTCACTTTAGAGAACCATTTGGCAGTTCCTCAAAAAGTTAAACATAACATTACCATAAGACCCAGCAATTCCACTTTTAGGTATCTCCCAAAAGAATTGAAAACATATGTCCATGCAAAAATGTGTACATAAGTGTTCATAGCAGCATTATTCACAATTGTCAAAAAGTAGAAACAACCCAAATGCCCACTACTGATGATAAATAAACAAAATGTGGTATATTCATACCATGGAATATTATTTGGCCATAAAAAGGAATGAAGTACTGATTCATGCTACAACATGGATAAACCTTGAAAATATTATGCAAGTGAAAGAAGCCAAACACAAAAGGCTACACATTGTATGATTCCATTTATATGAAGCGTTCATAGACAAATCCATAGAGACAGAAAGTAGACTGGAGGTTTCCAGGGGCTGAGGGGAGGGGGAAATGGAGAATGACAGCTAATAATACAGGGTTTCCTTTTGGCTGATAAAATATCCTGGAATTAGATAGATGATTGCACAACTTTGTGAATATCCTAAAAACTGCTGAACTGTGTACTTTAGAAGGATGAGGAAGATAGTAAATGAATTATATATCAATTTTAAAAAGAGCATGGATTATGAAAAAAAGCCAATCAATAATATTGAGAAAGGAATGTATCAAGAGGTGGAAGAACTCATGAGAGATTGATTTCACACCCACCCAAGGATAAGTTTCTCATCCCCAGGTTCTGAGGAATTATTTATGATTCACCCATAGTTAGATCGCTCAATACATCTTTCATTTGTTCCAGTTGCACTCTGAAAAATGTGCCAAAATTAAACATCTTTAAATAAGGAATTACTATAGGAAAATCCATTTGTGAATGTGTTAGTACTTGGGTGAAAGATAGATGGTAGAAAAGTGCAAAGAGTTGAAAATGCTATTATTTCCTTTGGTTTCATTTTGTGATTTTTCCCTAATACAGCTTTCTCCTTCAGAAAGAGGCACGAGGCTAAGAGAGCCATGGTTCATTTCCTTTGTCTCCCCAGTTACTGTCATCTCATTCGGACTTTGAACAGAAGCCCTCACCCATTGGCAGCAGTTCTCTTTGACTATTGCCACAGTTATCTGCTCTGCTTTTCTGGTTCATTCTACACGGTCCCAGGCGAGCCATCTTCTCAACAATAGCTTTACTAATTTCACTTGCTGCTCACAAATCTTGAATGCATCCCACTGCCTCCAGAATAAAATCCAAATTTCTTGGCCTCAGATTCCTTGATTTGGCCAAAACCCTGAATTTTTGGCTCTGAAGTCAGAATTGAGTGGGAGACAAACAAGAGAATAGATATAGCCAATAACGAGTATGTCTGGGTGAAGTGGAGGGGTTAGCATATTGGGAAATTATATCAGGGGTATTAGCAACTTTTTGTCTAAGCTGTCAAGGACATGGCATTTCTTATTGGTAGAAATTTCTAAAGATCTGTTGGCAGCCACAAGTTTTATTTCAAATGTAAGGAATGAAAGAAGACAAACCTTTTTTAAGGAAATTGTGCATAGAAAACATTTCCTCTTTATTTCACCTCAAAATAAAAGGGAAGTAACACTGGAGAATTAAATACTACACTCAAATTTAAACTTTGAAAAACAAGTGGAAGGGCACAACTTTTGAGCCTATCTCGAGTGAAAACATTTCTATTATACCTTTGATCTTCAAGGAAATTTAAAAATTTAGCTTCCACCTGTTTTGCTAGTAAATTATTGAGTTCACATCTTCTGTTTTGTTTTGTTTTAAAAATACTCTGAAGGCTTGTGGCCGTTTTAAAAAATTAAGAGCCCACTAAAGCACTCCAGAACAAAGTCTGGTTCATGATATATTTGTACATAGAGTTTTATTTGTTCTATATTTTGGGGTGAATTGAAAACCATAGTCATGTAGTTCATTAGAAAAAGCACTTCAAGGGTTTTAGTAGCTTTAGATTTTGAATCAATTAACTATAACCTTTCCAAACAAGAGACAGTAAAAATTCCTAGAATTTTTCCAAGTTCTGTTGTGAGATTATAGTACTGGAGATTCGTGTTCATGACAACTGACCAGTATTAAGCATGTCAAGGACCTGGTTTAGAGTGTGAGCAAAGTTATGTGCAAATCTAAATGAAATTTAATAGTGGATAGAACATAGGATAATATCAAATGCCCTTCAAAACCTGGGTCTGCTATGGATTTAGTCTGTGTGAGTCCAGTAATCTACACGGGAGCAGCACTGAGTTTTTGGACGTGCAAAGTGGGGAATCAGATTGTGATCCACAGTGGATTTCAACAAGTTAGATGCACCTTGTGGATGGTTTCGCAAGAAGTGCTTGAATACTCTTGGTACTTAGCTGACCAGCCAGCCTTTCCAAGCAATACCCTAATCTAGATAAGAATGTTTCATTCAAATGTCTATAAGAAGATATTAAGTTTCAAATTTGAATATATAATATATAATTTACCTTGTATAACCAAACGTCCTGGAGAGGTGATTAGGAGGTGAATCCCCATGGATTGTGTCATAGGCTGACATATACCTAAAGATCCAAGAGGTAGGAGTCTGGGGGCATTTTATTGAGAAGCACAGTTCTGGAAAACCAGTGAGATTCCAGAAGAAACTTGGAGCTCTGCCAACCCAGCCAGACCCCAGTGCTGAGCCTCCATATTCACACACCACCCAGTTGTCTCCAAGGAGCTAGACAAGTGAGCTGTTAACATCTCCCTCTTTCCCCACTTTGGCCAGGAGTATGAGAGACCCTCAGACCCATCACCATCTCACAGCGAGAACCACCATGACCCTCTACAAAGCAGGCTCAAGAATCCTGGAAATTTTGAGTTGAAAGAGACCTAAGGGCTGTTTGGTCTGACATTTCCATCCCTGGATGCAGACTGATGTTCAGGGAGAGGGAATTTTAGAGAAACTTCCACCCTAGTAATTTCAAAGACAAGTCTTCATTTCAATAATTATATATATGGTGCCTAATTAGCTAATCTATGCTTTTTTTATATCATAACCAACTACAGATTTACTTTTTTTAGGGTCTCCTACTTTCCCACGTTTGTGTCTCTTCACTTACTTCAAATTCAATGGAGAAATGTAGTCCTTTTCTTTGAGGAAGGAACATCAGTAGTGACTAGTCCAGCATTGTGTTAATGAGAACAAAAGCAAAATGTTCCAAAATTACTTGCTTGCAGCTACAAAGCACATTGAGGGAATAAAAATTTCCTTCATTAAATACGTGAGGAAGAAAAAAGAATTGTTTGAAGTTCTTATGATCAGCTTGTATCGGCTTCATTGTAAACTGATGCTAAAGAGTCCCCATTATGATCTGTATATTTTGGTGCCAGAAGGTTTTTTTTCTTATGCTGAATTATTAAGGTCTGTCAGATGCTGGGCTGTCATATAGAGATATAGTAAATCACATTATATTTTGTCATGGATTACACAGAGCAATAAATTTGGGAATAAAGATCAAAGTAGTTCCACAATCACATCTGAGTGTAGGAGGGGTGTTTAACTTGTAGGAAACTGATTTAGGTGAAGCTGTTGCGGTCCTTGTGTGAATTCGAAATGAATTTGGATATTTGGTTGAAAATGAATGAGGATCAAATCCCAAAATGACTTTGAGTTTTTGTATTTAGTTCAGAGAGGTTAATGCTAACACCTAGCTGCATGGCTTGAATTAGACAAATACGAGCTGAGAGTGGAAAGCTCTGTGAAAACTCTATTTATGTATTTTAATTGCTTTCATGACCAAACAGTGTATTCCTCTCTGTCTTTATTTGGGGTGTTGGGGGACAACGCAATTAGTTAAATGCTCTTGTAGTAATACCGTCTGACTCCTTGGAGCTGACTGTTTGCTTTTCGGGCATTTAAAGCCATTAAAAGTAAGCCAGCTTAAGATCACTGAGCAACGTTGATTATTTAGATCTTGATGGTGATTATCTTTGTTCTGTGTTACCACAGCAACTCTTTGGAGGTTATCAAAGTTGATGATATTCATTTATTTAAAACAACCAGCCTCAACTTGTTGGGTTCTTTTCAAAGAAAAGTCACAATAGAAATGAGATAATATAGCAGTAGTGTAAGCAGAAATTATGTGCTTTATAAATTATTGTTTTTTATTTAGGAAAGTGCTCTCAGTCATATCCTCAATTAGCTGGAGCAGTGGTTCCCAAACTTGGCTGATTATTAGAAGCAATGGGAGAGTCTTTAATATAGATTCCTGCGCCCCAGGATCCTGGAGATTCTGATTCAATAGGTTTAGAATCTCAACATTTTTCTCCTCTTACTCTGGTGTCATTTCTCCTACCTTCTCCTTTGTTGTAATCCTGTCTGGGGAAATATTTCTCAATGCTGTAGCCTATTCACAGATATTTAAGCTATGCAAAATTATTTCTCAAGATTTTGGTTCCTTGTTTTATTTTTATTAGTCTATCATCATCCTTTTATTAATTTTAATTGATTTCATTAATTAAATTTAATTTTCCTTTCACGAAATCTACAAGGTTTACACTAATGCTATAGTAGATCAGTCTGACATCTGACATAAACAAATCATCCCCAAAAGGTCATATGAGGATTACGACCTCTCCATTCCAAAAGGCATCAGTATAGAGTGTAATTGGGATATAGAAAGGTTGGCTTGTGGTGCTGATTTTGGTCCAAAAGGAAATAAAAAGCCAGTTGGTGAGTGCGTGCATCAGGTATCTCCCCAGGAGAGCCTTCAACCAAGATGGAAGGTTTAGCAGTGATGCTGCAAAGGCCTAGTTGGAAGAAATTGAACAGTTTGAAGAACTCAGCATCTGTAAGGGGGTAGTGGGCACCCTTCAACAGTAGATCATGGAGATTTGACTTACAGGCCTCAGGCTCTTCTAACTCTTGTCTTCTGATGATGCTGTGATGTCCTATAAGTCTAATGCTCCCAGATTGGAGCCACTATTTTGGAGCATCTCCATGAAAAACCAAAGCCAAGTAGAGCTTTCAGAGAATGACCTGAGCCCATATGTTTGCTACTACTTCTGTGCAAGGCATCAAAGGAGCCAGCCATACTACTTCATATCCACTAGAATGGCTACAATCAAAAAGAGAGAAAATAGCAAATTTTAGCAAGGATGTGGAAAAATTAGAACCCTCATACTTTGCTGGTGGGAATGAAAATTGGTGCAGCCACTTAGGAAAATAGTCAGGCAGTTCCTTAAAAAGTTTAACATAGAGTTACCGTATGACCTAGCAATTCCACTCCTGTCGAGGAGCTTGAGGTCTGCAAATAGAAGCTCCATGATCTTCTGTTGAAGGATGAACATCATCCCCTCCAAAAAACATGTATAAGAATGTTTACAGCGACATTATTTGTAATAGCCAAGAAGTGGAAACAACTCAAATGTTTATCAACTGATGGATGGATAAACAAAATGTAGTGTATCCATACAATGGAATATATTATTTGACAGTGAAATGGAATGAAGTGCTAATCTATGCTGCAACATAGATGAACCTTGAAGACGTGCTACTTGAAAGAAGCCAGTCACAAAGGGCCACATGCTGTATGACTCCATTTATATGAAATGTCCAAGAATAGGAAAATCTATAGAGACACAAATGAGATTGGGGGAGGGGAAAATGGGAAGTAACTGCTTCCCTCCCAAAGGGTGTGGGGTTTCTTTTTTTTTTTTTTTAACATTTATTTATTTTAGAGAAAAAAAGAGCACAGACTGGGGGAGGAGCAGAGGGGGAGGGAGATGAGCAGGACTCCATGCTAAGTAGAGATTCCTGACACGGGGCTCCATTCCAGGACCCCACGATCCTGACCTGAGCCGAAATCAAGAGTTGGACGCTCAACCAACTGAGCCACCCAGGCGCCCCTGGTGTGGGGTTTCTTTTTGAGGTGATGAAAATGTTCTGGAAGTTGATAATGGTGATAGATATACAGCTCTCTGAATATAATAAAAACCACAGAACTGTACAGATTAAAAGTGTGAACTTTATGCTATGTGAATTATGTCTTACTAAATCTGTTATTAAACATAGGAAGTCTGACAATGCTAAGTAGGGTTGAAAGTGTGGAACAAAAAGAACTCTTAGACACTGGTGAGACTCTAAAATGTTGGTGGCATTATCCTTTAAAGTTGAACATTTGATTTATGAACCATCAGTTTAGCTCTTTAGCATCTGCCCTAGGAACTCACAAATATGCACCAGAAGACATGTTTAGGAATGCTCGTAGCGGCATGTTTCGTGGAAGAAAAAACGAAAAGTGCAAAAATGCCTTTTAATGAGAATGAATGATTTTGATCTGTTCACACAATTGAATATTCTCAAGCGGTGACTATGAAGGAACTATAGCTTCAAATGAAACATCATGAATGCATTTATTAAAAAACGTGTGAGAAACAGCAAGTTTCAGGAAATTACACAGAGCATGATTATGTTTGTATAAAGCTAAAACCAGTATGTCAGAGATACTTCCATATGTAGTATTTTAAAGCAAGGCAATAAATAAAATTTAGGATGGTGGTTAATTCTTGGGAGGAGTTAGAGGATGCAGGGGTGGGAAGAATCTCCGGCATTTGCAAAGCTAGATGTTAAGTGGTATGGCTGTTGTAGGAGGGTTCTTTATCATCTTTCATAAATGTGCAGAATATTCTTTTGCATGTGTCAATTATATAATTTAAGCAGTTACAAATAAAAATTATTAGCAATGTCAAAAGCAGCAGAGCACCCCATTCTGGGGGACATGTCAGGGAAAAAAAATTGCTTCCCCAGTAAAGAATCTGAGACAGCAGTTATTTTCAAGGACCCAAAGAGAAAGAAGGAACAAGAAAGAGTAACAAGAATTGACTGCAAAAGACTGATTTTGACAGCTGACTTTTCTAATAGCCTGATCCTACAGTTTTGTAAGCTCAGCTCTCTAGTAAAGTAACTTCTGTCTTGTTTCCACTTTATCCATCAAAAAATGCAGACATGCCTTCGACCTCAACATTACTCAGCTCGTTCGCCTCCAAGATCTCAGCCCATCAGGTTCTCCTTTTGATCACTGTTGCCTTACCTTTTATTTTTCCCGTTCCCTCACGCATAAAGAAACCTGGTCTTTATCCTCATTCCAGTGCTTACTCACCACTCTCTGATCCCTTGCCATCTTGAACTTCCACCATTCCTATGTTGCTAAACCTCAGTCCTATTTAATCTTTATTGTCCACTTTATCTGCACATTATAAAATAATGCCAGGGAAAGTTCAATAATTTGCCCATGGTCACACCACCCAGGTTGGTTTAACTTCAAAGCTTGTGCTCTTAACCACCATGCTCTACTGCTTACCGTTTGGCAACAGTTGTTGGGATAGTCAATCAAAGTAACTTGAGTTGATGAAAAGATGGTTGAAGTAGCTTTGAGGGTCTGGGTGATGGGAAATTCACCTACACAGCAACAAAACCAACTAAAGACCTCATGTGTGCAGACAAAGTGGGGGATAAGACATGGTTTTGGGGGTTTTTTAAAGATTTTATTTGCTTGAGAGAGAGCACGAGCAGGGGGAGGGGCAGAAAGAGGGAGAAGCAGGCTCCCCGCTGAGCAAGGAGTTGGATGTGGGGCTCTTAACCAACTGAGCCACCCAGGCACCCCAGGACATGTTTTACATAGGCATCATACTCATTGTTGTCAAACATTTTGAATATTATTTTTAAATAAATTGGTATGGTAAAAAAATAAAATAAAAATAAAAATAAATTGGTATGGTTTTTTTTATCTCAGCATAGATGACCCTGGGAAGCTAGGTAAGCTCTAAGTCGTCTTTAATTAGGAAGATCCGAAGACTGAATCTCAAGAATGTCCTCCCAGTACCTATTCCAAATTTCCAAATTATCCAGTGAAATTATCTAGAGAAAATAGAGATTTTGTTAAGTATTGAGATTTATGTTGAACTGCCTACAAATCTAACATAGCAACTTCCTGTAAATGCATTATTTCATAAACTTTCCAATTAATATTCATTACATTCTTTTTTTCTTATACAAATGAGCCAAAAAGTAGAAAAATTTCCAAAACAATAAGCAAAATAATAATGGGATTTATGAGTATGATAAGTCAGGACTTCTCTAACTCCCAGATTCAAAGCTTATTTGAAATAATTTATTACTTGACCAACAATTCAATTAACATCATTTGGTCATTGGACAATATAAAGTCATATATTTGAGATAGATCTTCTATCTGCTTCCTAAAAGTATTATACCAACAAATGTGCCACTCCTATGTAAATATATTAAGTAAATTTAAAATGTATATTAAGTATGTTAAAATTTGTTAAATACAGTAGTCATTTCTCTTTAACTTTTGTCAAATCATGCAACCTTAGATTTTGGTGTAAAGCATAACAGTAACAAAGGCATAAAAATATTTTAGAAGGTAGAGATTCTTAAAAAAATTAATTGGCCCCATTTACATTTGGTCTTTGATGATAAATTCTTTTTTGCACATCAGAGAATAGTTGCTTCTTCCCTAGAGCAAAGTAAAGTTTTTTTTTTCTACTTCATTCTCTTAAAGTTTGTATTTCTGCCCAAGTAATAAATGAGTTTCAGTTTCTGCTTCAGAGCATTCCTTGGAGGGCGAGCTTTTGAAATATGATTAGATCTTAATTCTTTAACTATTTCCATAAGCTTGTTTCACAGTTTGCTTGCTTATTCAGTGAGTGGGGTGGAAACTCATGTAAATCTTATGTGATCATTTATGGGTGTTAGCCACATAAATACCTGTGTTGCAATGGCAAGAAAATTAGTCCTTATGAATTACAGTGACGGCAGAAAATCAACTGTCCCATGTGATTCCATAGGTTATCTGTCATTAAATGCACATTATTTAATGTAGACAGAGAATGTATCCAATACTAATTGGGCATAGTCAGATATAGGGCCAAATGCAGGAATATGGGCACTTTTTCTGAGAATGGATCCACCGATACTTACTGAGAACTCAAGAAATAGTGATATTGATAATGATACCACAGCCCTTTCCCAAAACTGTCTGGTTTCTTTCTTCCTTTATGGAGGATGTGGCTTCTCCCTGGAATTCTTACAAAGTAGTTAGGCGGTGACAAAGGCAAAGCAAAGCAACTTGGAGTTCCTAATTATCAGTTCTGGTTCTGGGTAAAGCAACTGTATAAAATGACTTAATCATTTTTTTAGAAATGAATTATAACTGAAGAGTCGCTCAGTATGGAGCACGGACATCTGCAGGTCAAATGTTAATTCAAGCTTGGAAGGAGGGAGTCTAGGCCTCATGCTCCAGCCCACTCCCCACATCCACCGTATCGGGCCTGTCATCTGTCTCCCGATTGCTGCCATTCCTCTCGTGGACCTCTCCTTCCTGGAGGGGAAGCATGATGGCAAGAGGGATCTGAGCCAAATGACAGCAAAGTCTCACCCCAGCCCTTAATAGTGATAGACATGAAATGGTATAAATCCGAGGTCCTAAACTCAGATGTGCTTATTTTGCTATAATCCCAGTTTCTGTTTTGAGACACCACTTGGCTGCATGGCAAAAACTTGATACGTGTCCTCAGTCACCTCAGACCTCCATCAGTCTCCCCCTTCCCCAGGATAGCATGTGAGCACAAGGGCACTATCATGCCATGGTGTGGTGGATGAGACATGGAGCCCTCTGATCCTGGGTATGACCCGTCCACGAAGGCATCCACTGAGACATCTGTGGCCCCCACGAATCTTCGGTAGTCAGTTGATCTGGGCCACTTCTCTGTAACCCCTCCTTTCTCTTTGAAAGCCCCTCGGGCCTTGCATTCTCAGTGCTGCATCCACGCTGCTCTCAGACACCCAGGAGGTTTTATAATCTTGCCTTTAGTCGGGGAGAGGTGTGAATGCACAGGAAACTGGGTACAGCAGTCTTGCTGGCCTGCTTAGACACACGAGCCACACAGCTCATTTCTGCTATGGCTCTAGTGTACGTGCCGGTGTGGCTGAGAACTCAAGGTCACATGGCCCCTTGCCTCCGTCTGGCATGTGCGCGCAGCCCCCTCTGCAATTAGAGTAGCCCTATCTGTATGTGGGGGAGGGGTCCATGCGTCCCCCATCCTTCAGGCTTGGCCCAGAGAATAGGACAAGAAACAAGGCCTTTTCTCAAGAACAGACTCACAGATAAACATTTTCCCCTTCACTTCAGACGATGTCTCATTTCCGCCACTGGAGAACCATCTTTAGTCTGGACGGGGGAAGCAGTAGGGCAAGCAGACAGAATAAGACCCACTGTGACTGATACACTTTTATGCCCTGAGTTGAGTCCCACTGGCCCAGGTTATAGAGTCAAAAGCCAGACACTACCTCCTTTGTTTCCTCTGTGCTTCTGCTGTGTCATCCTATCGGTGAGGTAGTAAGGGTGGCATGCCAAGCTGGGATGGGTTGGAGAATGGAAGAGAACACCAGCTTTAGGACTTCAGAAATAGCCTGGTACATGCAAGTATGTTGTACATAAAAATCACGAAGATGTCAACACTGTTACTCTGGGTGATAGGTTACAAGAAATTTTATATGTGTATAATTTAACAAAACAAAAAAATGAATTTTATATGTGTATTATATAAATATATATTTTATACATTATAACTATTACTTAAAATATATTACTAAATATTAAAATATTAATATGTGCATTATTAAAATAGATTATTAAATGTATACTATGTCATGTATTAATATATGTATTTTAAAATATACTAAAATATTAACATATATTATTTAAAATATATTTATATATTTTATATGTAATTTTTATACATTCATATTTTTGCACCTGTCACTCCTTCCATTCGGAATTTTCTTCTTTCTTCAATCAGTTGATTCCTATTCATTCCAAGCTGATAACCTCACGCAAGTTTTTTCATCTTTCTCTCTCTCAGTTTCGCAGTCTATAAATGAGGATAGTAATCGTGGCTACCTCACGAAGTTTTGGGGAGGGTTAGATCTGTTAATATATGTAAAGCATTTCAACAATATGTGTCAGTAGAGTAAGAGCAAAATAAACACTGGTCGTTGTTTTGTTGTTGCTATCATCATCATCATTATATCCATCATCATTAGCCTTTAATATTTGCCTCCTACAAAAGCCTTCTCTGGTGTGAGGTGTCTCATAGTTTTTCCCTAATAACACCCTGTGCATAGCTCTCCCATGACATTTGTGCTGTATTTTATTGACTCACTTATTTGTGTCCTCCCCAACTGCAGTAGATAGTTTACCTCTGTAAACATAGAGTGTCTGGTACCGAGGAGGTGCTCAAAGTAAATGTTCGTAAAACCATCGCAGGGATATAGCAGGGTTTCAGGGCGGGCTGTGTGTGTGTGTGTGTGTGTGTGTGTGTGTGTGTGTGTGTGAAATTAGCCTGTTACAGTCACCTGGAAATGAGTCAATGTAGAAGAAAATATTGGTAATGTGAAAGGAAAGGAGACTGGGGTATCAGACTCCTGATGGTGGTAAGAGGTGGAATCCTTGTTTTGGTGGAGAAACAATGCTCCCTTAAGTTATCATGACATAATTTCTGCATATTCTATTTTCTGAAAGAGTTTATGTGGAGTCGATATTATTTCTTCCGTAGATGTTTGATAAAATTCACTAGTGAAGCTGCTTGGGCTTCAGTATAGTGTGTGAGTGAAGGTGTGTGTGCATGTGTGTGTGTGTGCATGCGTGTACATGTTTAATACTTATAGGGATGTATGACTCTTTGAGTTCTGTATTCTTGCCTTACTTTTGGTAATTTGTATCATTTAAGAGACTTTTGTGTTTTGCCTAATTTATCAAAAAATTTTGGCAATATGTTATTCATAATCTTTCCTTATTGCCCTATTAATCTCTGTGGGTTCTAATAGTCATGTCCCTTTTCTCATTCCTGATATTGGTTAATTTGTATCTTCTCTCAGTTGTTTCTGATTGGTCTACCTAGAGATTTATCGATTTTTTTTTTTTTTAATCTCAGGGAACCAGTTTTTGGTTTCACTGATTTTCTTATTGTTTTTGTTTTCTATTTCACTGATTTCTATTCTGGCATTTATTATTTTCTTTCTTTTGCTTATTTTGTCTTTAATTTGATATTCTTTTTCAGGTTTCTTTAGGGGAAGCTTATATCAATATCACTTATTTTAAATTTTCCTCTTGTGCTAATAAAGTAATTCAAAGCTAGGGATGCCTGGGTGGCTCAGTTGGTTAAGCATCTGCCTTCGATTCAGGTCATGATCCCAGGGTCCTGGGATCGAGGTCCAAATCGGGCTCCTTGATCAGCAGGGAGCCTGCTTCTCCCTCTGCCTGCCTCTCTCACTCTCTCATTCTCTCTGACAAATAAATAAATAAAATCTTTAAAAAAAATAATTCAAAGCTAAAAATTTCCCCTAAGCACTGATTTAGCTGCATTCTATAAACACAATGCTTCCATTTTCATTAATTTTAAAATATTTTCTAATTGCCCTTGTAAATTCTTTTTTGACCCATAGAAATTAGGTGTATTTTTAATTTTCTGAATATTTTGAGAGTAGCAGATACATATCTATTATCATTTCTAATTTAATTTCATTGTAGTCTGAGAATATACTGTGTGTAATTTTAATCCTTTAAAAATTTATTGAAAGTTCTTGTATGACCCAGAATATGGTGTCTGATTAATGGTCAAGTTGGTTGACAGCATTTTTCAGATCATCTACATCCTCACTAATTTTCTATCTCCTTTTTTTATTGATTCCTGAGAGAGTAGAGTTGAAATCTCATTTACAATTTGTGGATTTGCCTATTTCTCCTTTCAGTGCTGTCAGTCTTTGCCTCGTGTATTTTGAAGCTCTTGAAATTAGGTACTACACATTAGGATTGTTCTATCATTTTTATGAATTAGATTTTTATGATTATTGAAATATTCCTCTTTTTTTTGCTAAGTTTCTTTGTTCTCAAATCTACTTTGATATGAGCATAGCCACCTCACTTATGATTACCTTTTTCATTGTTCGTCTTTCTTCATCCTTTTACTTTTAACATGTTTAAATATATAGTGTTTATTTTGAAAATATCATGTAGTTACACCTTCTTTTAGATCCAGCCTGACAATCTTTGTCATTTAGATAAATTTTTTAACTATTTATATTTAATGTAATTATTGATATTGTTGGGTTTTATTCTGTCTTGCTATTTCTTTTCTATTTGTCTCATTTTTTTCCCCTCTTTTCATACCTTTTATTGAATTCACTGAGTACTTATTAATATTCCATTTTATTTCTACTATTGTCTTAGTAGATATACCTTTTTCTTTCTTCCTTTTTTTTTTTGTGATATGGAGCTTTATTACAGTCTGCCTGCATGTACTCTTATACCAGTTTACCATAAAATGTAAGTGCCTTCATAACAGTGTAGCTCCATTTTCCTATTCCTATCCTGTTTCTACATATATTATAAACCCCAAAATATACTTTTATTATTTCTGCTTTTTTAAAAAAAGATTTAGTTATTTATTTTAGAGAGAGAGAGCTCATGAGTGGGGGGGAGGAGCATAGGGAGAGGGAGAGAGAATGTCAAGCAGACTCCACACCCAGCTTGGAGCTCCACACAGGGCTCAATCCCAGGACCCTGAGATCATGACCTGAGCCAGCTGCTTAACCAACTGACCCACCCAGGTGCCCCTATTATTTCTGCTTTTAAAAGTACATTTTCTTTCAAAGAAATTTTAAAAGGGGAAAAAAAGATAATTTATATTTACATACTTATTTTCTGTGTCCAGTGTTCTTTATTCTTCGAGTTGATCCAGGTTTGCTTTTAGTATAATTTTCCATCTGCCGGAACAACTTCCTTTAGCCTTGCCTATTGTTCATGTCTGCTGGTGACAGATTTTTGTTTGAAGATGTCTGTAGTTCATCTTCAGTTTTAAAGGATATTTTTACTAAGTACACAATTCTAGATTGACAGATTTTTTTTTCTTTCAGCATTTTAAAGATTCATTATGTTATCTTCTGAGTAGCATAGTTTCAGATGAGAAATCCTCAGTCATTCTTATCTTTTAAATGCATCTGCCTTCTCTGGCTGCTTTTAAGATGTTATCTTTAGTTCTGTTCTTGCAGTTAGATTATGATGTATCTTGATGTGGTTTTCTTTGTGTTTATCTTTTCTTTTCATTGGTTTTTTCCACTGGTACATTTACAGTTTTTTCATATTGCAAAATTTGTACCTATTGTGTCTTCAAATATTTTCCCAAACCTTTCTCCTTCTATACACAATTATACATATGTTAGATGACATGATATAGTCTCATATATTACTGAGGTTATTCATTAAATTCAGTCTTTTGTCTTTCTGGCAGTCATTTGGATACTTAAAATGCTTTTTCTTCATATTCACTGATCTTTTCCTCTATTGTGCCAAATCTGTTGTAATCCCATCCAGTGAAATTTTCCTTTCAGATAATATATTGCTATGCCCTGGGCTATTTAAGTTTTTTTGCATATCTTCCATTTCTCTCCTCATTATGTTCATGTTTTTGTTTAAATATTTAGGTGTGGTTTTAATAGCTATTTTAAAAACATAATGGTAGTCTTTGTCTACTGATTTCACCATCTCTGTCATTTCTTAGTCTAACTCTATTGACTAATTTTTCTTCTGCTATGGCTCACATATCCCTGCTTCTTCTTATGCCATCTTTTATTGAATGCTGGACATTATAAAATTTATGTTCTTGAATACTGGATTTTCTTGACTTCTTTTAAAAAATATTGAGCTTTGTTTAGGAAGCAGTTACTTGTCAATGACCAGTTTGATCCATTTGAGGCTTATTTTTAGACTTTGTTAGAGCAGATTTAAAGTTGACTTTATTCTAAGGCTAGTTTAACCCCGTGTCTAAGTGTGACCTTCCTGGATGTTCTATGAGAACCATTCATTCTGCCTGGTCAGAAGTCAAGCTTTGCATAAGCTTGGGAAATTGTTTATCTTAAATCTCACCAGCCACTTTTTATTTTACCTTGTAGAACCTTACCCTATACATGCACAACTCAGTATCAGCAACAGACTCAAAGGGAACCCATGTAGGTGTCTGGAGCTCTTTCTGTGCATAGCTCCCTCCTGTCTAGTGCTCTGTCCCCACAAACTCCAACTGCCTCAGCCTTCCCAAACTCCAGTCTTTGTCTCCTCAGTTCACAGTGCTGCTATACTGTACTTTGATTCCCTTGCTTATGTTCAGGCCTGGATGTGCCTCCAGGAAGAAAGGGGTGATTGGAGGGTTTACCTCACTTGTTTTCCCTTTCTTCACAGGGTCACAGTCCTGTGCCTCTTGTTTCTCAACATCCTAAAACAATTTTTTTCCCTATATTTTGTCCAGTTTTCTAGCTGTTGACTCTAGCAGATTAAGTATGGTCCCAGTTACTCCATCATAGCCCAAGCAGAAATCATGAATTTTACTTATGCTTCACTAATTTATACCTTTATTTTGAGGTAAAATATAAGCAACTTCAAGTTTGAAAGTTCTGTAAATATTTTAAATTAAATTAAATATAAATATGTTCTATGAATTCTCTGAATATTTTTTGTTTTTAGGGGAGTGCACAGTTATATACTCACATCTGGCACCAACTGGCCATAACTGTATTCACAGTGTTTGGAGAAGCTTCAAATGAATGCCTACAAAGCTTTTGAGTAGGAAATACTGCATAATAATCTGAGCTTTATGTTATGTTTCAAGAATCTGGGAGGCATCCTTTTTTTTTTAAATACTAAAGGCAAATATTTAATTTAGAAACTAATGCTGTTATATTTTGTGGAAATTTATCTTTATAAGATCTGGGCTTGCCTCAAATATAAGTATTTTAGAGGAGTCTCCTAATTCTCCTCTAAATTATCTTCCTGGAAATATGAATGCCTGAACTTTCACCAATAATAAGAAATGGAAAATAAAGGAATGAAAGACTGTTTTGAATGAAGATATAATGCAAAGTACCCTGCAAGAAAAGAGTAGCATATTAAGATGACTAACCATTGACACCTTCCTAAAAATTGGTTTATTTCTCTCCACCAAAGTTTTAACCCAAGATTTTAACCCAAGATTTTGATAGGAACTGCTTAGAGAAAGTGGACCAATACATTTGTGGCTTTTTAACAAGGAAGAGTGACCTGAGAAAGAGGCCCTAGAAAAGCAGAGGGGAAGAAAGTGCTTGGTGGAGGGTGGAGGGCATGACCAGCCACAATGGGAACAGTTAGGAAGAGCCAGAGATTAAAACAGCAGCAATGACGAAACAAAATAACTTTGCTCACTTCAAAATTATGATGTTCCTCTCATCTCTTATTCCACATCTGTTCAAGCTATGCTGCAGATGTTTGAAAATTGTCCTTCTATATAGTAATGGTAGCTATAAAAATAAGACTTGGATTAAAATAACCATAACTTAACTTTATGTCTGGAAATGTACAGTCAGTACCATCCTGAGAATAAAATTATTCAAAACATGTTTTAGGGATAGTTTGCATGATAAATTAGCTGTAAATTTTCAACCATGCTAAACCAGAGCTGTTGTTTTTTTTTTTCTTTTGAGAGAGAGGGAGAAAGCACTTGGGCAGGGGGAGGGGTAGAGGGGGACAGAGAGAGAGAGAGAATCTTAAGCAGGCTCCACGCACTTGGGGCTCGATCTCATGAGCCTGAGATCATGACCTGAGCCAAAATGAAGAGTCGGACACTTAACCAACTGAACCAGGTGCCCCTAAACCAGAGCTTTTTAGATTTATTTGAGAAAATTCAGGCAATTGTGACTTAGTTTCAAATACATAATAGAAAGCTTGAAGGGTGATAAATTAATTTTATTTCTTCAGTCACTCTTATTATTCTCCAAAGTAGTGATTCTGTTCTATTTAGCTATTGGCAAGTTCTGGAGGTATTCATATATTACCAGCTGGCCTCACTTGGTTTGTTTGTTTGTTTGTTTATAAAAGATTTATTTATTTATTTTAGAGAGCAAGCATGGGGGTGGGCAGAGGGAGAGGGAGAGGGAGAGAATCTCAGGCAGATTCCCTGCTGAGCATGGAGCCCTACATGGGGCTCAATCTTATGACCCATGATCATGACCTGAGCCAAAATCAAGAGTTGGCCCCTCGACCAACCGAGCCACCTATGCGGCCCCGGCTGGCCTCACTTTAAATTCAACATTAGTGATTTTAAGTGGGCCCTAATGCTTCCTGGAGGCCTGAGACTCATACTGCATTCCTCGGTCCTTTCCCTTTCCCACTTTCCTAGATGACCATCCGTACCCTTCCCTCCCACCTCGAATCTGCCACCCCTCTCTTCTGCCATCCTCATGCTTTGCTGTGAATCTTTCCGCCTACTTCCTGGGGAAGGTGGAAGCAAGCAGAACTTGCCCTACTGGGGCTGGGCGTGATTTATGTGGACTCCTAGCCAAGGCCTTCTCCTCCCCTGTGCTCTAGATCCTGTCCCCTCCCCTTTACTCAAGAACATGTCTCCTCTGAATCTCTGGCAGCACTGAGTTTTCCCTCTCTCCTGCCAGATCTTTCCCATCAGCCAGCACCCATGCCGTTAGTTCTCTCCTTGTGCGAAAAACCAAACAAAACAAGTCAGCCCTTTCTTTATCCACTTCCCCTGCAGCTTCCAGCCCATTCCTCCCTTCCCCTTGTGACAGAACTCTGGACAAGTTGTCTGTGTGTGCCCCACTTCCTCTCCTTCTCTGGAGCTTCTACACTACACCACAACTGCTTGTGTTCACATCACCAGCATCCTCCACAGGCTTAAGCCACGTGCTTATTTCTCAGTCCTTGTTGCACATGACCTCTGTGTCCCTGCAGCAGCTGATGCAGGTGAATAGTCCTTGGCACACTTTCTTCACTTGGCTTCAGGATTGCATATTATCCTGATTTCTTCTCTCTCCGGCCTTTCCTTTGGTTTGCTTTCCTCCTCCTCTCCAGCCTCCTGACATTTGCAGGTTCGGGTCTCAGTATACCTAGACTTCTCTGTTTTTTGTACACTCAATGCCTTGAAGTCTCATCCAGGAGCATCGTTCCATCTGCCACTTACATACTGCAGATGTCTGAATTTTTACTTCCAACCTAGACCTCTCCCTCGAGCTCCAGACTTGAATATCCAAATAGTCACCTCAGCACAGATGTCTGAGAGACATCTCCATGCTTAATGTGTCTGAAACCGATCTCTTCATCTCCCCCCCAAAACCTGTTCCACCCATAATTTTCCTGATGTAAGGTAATGACAGCCCCGCTCTTCCGGTTGCATGGGAGAAAAATCTTGAAGTCATCTTTGGTTTATCTCTTTTTATCATACAGCATATCCAGTTGGCTCTACTTTCAAATCTTTCAGAGAACCCGACCACTTCTTACCACATCCTCTGTCATATCGCAGATTATTTGTGACAGCCTCCCAACTGGCTGCCCTGCTGGGTTCTTGCCCCAAACAGGATCTAGAGTAATCCTGTGACGACTTAAATTAAATCATGTCACTGCTGTGCTGAAACCTGTTCAGTGACTCTCGGTTTCACTCATATTATCAGCCACATTCCGTACAATTGCCTACAACACCAGGAAGGATCTGGCTCCTTGTTCTCTCTCAGACCTTATCCGAGGGAGATGTTGCTCCGCGACCCAGCCACACTGGCCGCCTCACTGTGCCTTGAACAAGCCTCTGGGCTTTTGTAACCGGCCCTTCCTCTGCCTCAAGTGCTCTTTCCCTAGGGGTCCCCGTGGCCCCTTCATCTCCTACAGGTCTGTGCTCATACATCGTATCCGTTCAGCGAGGCTTTCCCTAACTCCCACATTCGTAACACTGCAAACTACCCCCACCTTCCATCACTTCTCATCCCTTTCCTGCACCAGCCTTTCCGTAACGCTTGCACCATCTAAAATATTGTCACTTGTGTCAGTTAATTCATTTACTCGCTAGTATAGAATTTCCATGAAGGTCGGGAGGAATGTTTGTCTGTTTTATACACTGCTCTATTCCCAGTTGCCTGGAATGGATGAATGAATTAGATGGTTGCAAAGGCACTTAGGTGAGTTTGTGGGATTCTGACACAGGCGGTCCTGTAGGAACCAGCATCTCTGACTCCAGCTCTTTTAGGGAAAATAACATAACCTTGATGGCACTGTAATTTTTTTATTTTTTAGTGAGTAAATATTTTTAAAGCGCTTACAGCAGTGCCTAGCACATGGTGTGAGCTCTGTCAATGTTTACCAAATAAGCAAAAAATACCTTATCATGCATTTTGTGATTTAAAAAATATTGGCGGAATGTAAACCAAGACAAACCTCAAGAGGTTCAGAGTGGCCTTCGTTCTATAATGGAGAGTGGCTTTATTCATTATCAAGGTAGAATAGAGTCTGATGGCTTAAGAGAAAAGATAGTAATAGTCACATGCCCTCTCTAGTCGGAAAAAACAAAACTACCCAGTGTATTCAGCGGGACTATAGATGCAGAGAGATTTATGCAATAAACTCTAAAGAATTGCTTTTGAACTCAAGTCCATAAAACACATGGCTATTGTCTTAGTCAGCTCGAGTTCTATAACAAAACACCATAAACTGGGAAGCTTATCAAGAACAGAAATTTATCCCTGATAGTTCTGGAGGCTGGAAGTCTGAGCTCAGGCTGCCAGCATATCAAGTTCTGGTGAGAGCCTTCTTCTGGGTTGTAGACTCCCATCTTCTTGTTATATCCTCGCAGGGCAGGAGAAAGCGAGCTCTGTGGCTTCTTGTAAGGGCCCTAATCCCATCCATGAGGGGATTCCACCCCATTACCTAATTACCCCAAAAGGCCTCACCACCAAATCCCATCACAGTGGGATTAGGGCTTCCGTGTCTGCCTCCCCCCACCACCCCTGGTTTGCTCTCTGGGGAGATGGAATGAGAGGGGGGACACAGGCGTGGCTGGGGGCAAAATGAAATTGGGATTGTGCAAGAGTCGATATCCTGAACGCGTAGATACCCTTCGGCAAACACTGATAGCCAGATCTCTGCTGCCAGGAAGTAGGCTGGAGGATGCAGCTCAGGGCAAAATGGCCCAAGAGGAACGTCCAGTCAGAGACGGGCATGGGAGAGTCCAGGCCCTCCTAAGACACCCTGTGACGGGATGTCCATGCATCCCAAGCCTGCCTGTTGTAGAGGCCTCACTTTAAATATACAAAAGGTCACCAGACAAGTGAGGAGAGTTTCTAAAGGGAAAAACAGAGACAAAACTGGTTGGCAAAGCAAATACATAAAAGGAACTCAGAAAAAAACAGATGCTCTAGAGAGCAGAAAAATGTTTGTATGTGTATATGGACATTCAGATACGTATTAAGTGTATATGGATCTAATAACCTCAGCAGAGAGAGGTAGGCAATGTGCTCTGCCTGGTGGAACACCCATGCTCCACTGAGGGGGGTTAAAGTGGCTTCATCACTTCCTAGCTGTGTGACGCTGGGCAAGTTACTTAAGCTCTCTGTGTCTCCATTTCCTCAACTTGAAAAGGGGATCAACGATGCTACTCAGAGAACAGCAACAACAACAAAAACTTCTTGGAAATTACGAATAGTATGGCTGTATTTTTTTTTTTAAATCCAGTAGAAAGTTTAAAATTAGAAGTTGAGAACTCAGGGTGCCTGGGTGGCTCAGTCGTTGAGGTCTGCCTTCAGCTCAGGTCATGATCCCAAGGTCCTGGGATCAAGCCCCGCATCGGGCTCCCTGCTTGGCAGGAAGCCTGCTTCTCCCTCTCCCACTCCCCCTGCTTGTGTTCCCTCTCTCGCTGTGTCTCTCCCTGTCAAATAAATAAATAAAATCTTAAAAAAAAAAAAAAGTTGAGCACTCTCTGTGAAAGATCAAAAAGACAAAGAAATGGAAAATAGAAATGACAAAAAAAAAAGAGATAATACACCTGAGCAGCCCAACAGCCAGAGCTGCAGAGATAGATGAACAGACAGACAAGACAGGGTGCAGGTGTGGGTGTGTGTGGGGGGGAACCTGGGAACAGAGAGGGAACTTTGAGTGTAATGACCAAGGCTCTTCTAGAGGTAGAAGACACAGTCAGGTTGGAATGGCCTCCTCGGTGCTTTTGCACAATGAATGAGAAGAAAGGCCCAGTCCAGGCATGTCACAGAGCCATTTCCGAGCACTCAGGATGCGGTGACGCTCCCAGAGGCTTCCGGAGAGCAGGAGAGCAGGTCACATGCGGAGGACGGGAACTTGAGTGGCAGAAGAGATAGTCGAGTTCTAAGTAATGCGGACTTATTCTGGGAAGGCCACCCTCCATCCAGGACATGAAAATTGTTTGATGTAGATATATTTGTCGCTTTAAAAAAGTAGCTCTTGTGTGTTAGGCAGAGTGGGGGCTCATGTCTTTGCTAGGTGAGTCTCTATCTGCCTCTGTCCAGGAGCACCCTAGTTCTTTCATCTTTCAACAATGGGAAAGAGGATTAAATTTACCTTTTCCTGTTTCTCCTCCTCCCTTCCCCCCCCCTTGTTTGCCTTCTCGTCTCCTTCGCTTCTTCTGCCGTTCCCTACTTTACCTTCTACAGCGCTCACACTCTTGCTACGTCTATTTCTGTCTCTTCTTCTCGCTTTCTCTTTCTCTCCACAGAAGTCTGTGTTTGTCTCATAATTGGCAGGAGAGATTTTTTTTTTTTTTTTGCTTTTGCTTTTTGCTTTTTAAGTGATGAATAGTTGGCGTGAGATCAAAGACAAGCCCTGTGGTTTTCTGGCTGCCCCAGTAGGGCGGTGCGGCTGGCAGTCATCCCAGCTGCCTGGTGATAGGCATGTGGAAGAGATACCAAGCTCACAGGTCACCGTGTGTGTGTGTGTGTGTTCATGTACGTGTGTTTTTCAGGCCAACAGCAGGCTGAAGCAGATTGAGAAGGAATACACTCAGAAGCTTGCCAAATCTTCACAGGTAAGAATGTTGAAAGAAAAAAAAACAAAATCAAAACAAACAAAAAAGAAACCTCCACATAAAAGCATTTGTACTTTAGAGTTAAACTTAATTCTCTTCACTGTTTTTATGGGTCAGTATCCTATTTTTGATGGGTACATGGATAAATAATATATGCTTTTAATATTTTGGCCTTCTTAAAAGATTTTTTTAATTAGGCATATTGAACCATTTGGACTCACACACACACACACACACTCAGATGTTGTAAAACCAGCCAGTGCACTTGAACAAGCCCAGGCTGCAACATATTTCACAAGGGCGGGAAATACACACCTACATTTGTGATGTAAGCAGTGTGATACCATCTGTGCTTTTTTGCAATATTCCATTTAGTTGTACCTAAAGACTGCTTAGCAATAAAGTTCAAAATGATAAATGTTCTAGGTTAAGTTAGCCGCTCAACTGTTGACTCCTTTTGGGGAAAAGAAGAATTATAAATCCCTACATTCATATCGTGCTTCTTGGTGTTGTTCTAGTAGTTTTAGTAGAAGGCCAATAATTGAATGCCTGTCTCAACTCGACAAATGATGCTTAAAATACTTTTTCTGTATAAGTTGTTGTAATAATATCCTATAGTGTCATCTAGGGAATCTCAAGCATTCCTTAGTTTTATGAGTAATTCTAGAATAAAAAATACTCATTTTCATTGTATAGATGGATAGGTTAAACCCTTCACTTTTGGGGGCATCATATGTAATGATTTTAAAATCAGCTCTTCTAGTATTTTTGCATATACACAGTGATGTGTGGCCATGAACTGAAATTTATGTGCCATTTTATAAGTTACCACACAGTGGTTGTAATAGCAACACAACGACAAAATAGTAATAAAATCAAGAATTTTATGGGGCACTAACCATGTTGACTCAGTGTTCATTCATGATAACTCTGGGGTTAGGAACTATTATTGGCCCCATTTAAGGAAACTGAGGCTCAGAGAGCTGAGCTCACACTTGAGACTCAGAGAGCTGAGGACACATGGGTTAGCAAGTGACTAAGCCAGGACCCCACCTGGGTCGGACTGGGGAGCAGAAGCTCACAACCTGATGCCACTGGCCTGGCTCAGTCCCTCCCATTTTTCATATGGCAGAACTCTGGGGATAGCGCTCATAAAATTTCTTTGATTATACAATTATTTCTAAAATATGCATATGCCATATAATTTACATCCCACTTGGAAAGCAAACTGTCTCTGTCTCAGTGAAGACTTATATGTATTTACCTAAAAGATAGTGATATTTGTTGATTGCCATTATCCCAGACCTTCTTTGAAGAAGGAACATGGGGAATATTCTTTTACAATCACCAAAGAAGGTTCTTATAATCAGAAGAAATATTATGACTCCCAAAGTTACAGTTTAAACTACGACTTGAAAAATCCTCAACTGGCATCCCCTTACGTCCTGCTTATTTTGCGTTATGTTAAATGGGGGAGGCAGACCGAAAGTGAGATATAAGATAGCTAATAAAAATGCTTAAATAATGAGAGTGTAAACAGGAGTATTTAAGTTTATCTAAAGGAATGTGTGAAGAAGCCTGATTAGTTCATATTAAAGCAAATTAAATGGAAGTTCTTGTGGAAGAAAGCCTAAGCTTTGGAGTCCAGCAGACCTGAATTTGAGTACCAGCCCTACTACCTATATGACCTTGAGCGAGTTACCTGGACTCTCTGGAATTCAGTTCCCTCATTTGTAAAATGAGGCAGTAGTACTTACCTCATAGGTTAGTTTTAAGTATTAAGTAACGTAAGGCCAAAAAAGTGCTTAGTAGAGAGTGCTTAGTACACAGTAAAGCATTTAATGACTGTTAGCTCGTATAGCAGCAGGATTAAAATGGGAATAGAGACAAGAAAGGAGGGAGCAAAGAATAAAAAAGATATGGAAGGAGCAAGAAGTTATTTTTAATTTATTTTTGGGTGTTCAAGAATTGATAAAATCTCCCTCCACAATTTGGAGAGGCGGGGGGGGGGGGGGGGGGGGGGGGGTTGGTTGCTAAATATTTTCCCAAGTAAAGACATGAAGAAGCAGGAGGAAGAGGTGGAGGAGGAAAACCCAACTAGGGACAGCAATCATGTCCTATAGCCATGATTTCATACATCAAAGGACAGCACAACACCAAAAAGGAAAAAAAAATCTTTGAAAGAGTATAATATAATAAAAGACAGTCCATCCTCCTCATAAGGATGACAACCTTACATTGATAATATTTTGTTTGCCCACCTCTAAATACATATAAATACTTATACGTATATAAACATATACATATATTTGTATCTGTGTACTGGTATTTGGGAAACATTGGTCTACAGTCCAATCAAGTTGAAGAAACAGATTATTTGAAAATCAACATTACAAACAGAACCATGGACTGACTTTTTCTGTGTTCCAGTGATAGTTTGCTGGAATCTCTAACTCATATCTAAGCTGAGGACAATGCCAGAAGCAAAGTTGCTTAACTGTTTATCAGACTTAAAAAAAAAAAAAAAAACCCTCTTTGAAAAAAAGATTTTTTTAAGTAATATGATGAATGCATTCGTAACGAATGCACTGGTATCCAAGAGATCATCAGGTTAAATTTGGAAAAATATTTTAAATATTTTCCTCCCTTAAAGGAAGTTACTTAATCTTTAAGATTTTATCAAGCTTTTAAGATCTAATGGACCATGAACACCAAGCCCGTGGCATACCCAGGACTGTGCCCCTTCTGGGATTCTCCACGTTCATCATGATGGCAATGATTGTGTCATCTCTGGGCACACTCCCGAATATAATTTCCATCAGAATCACATATTGTTCTTTTTGTCTTAATATTACATACTCACCTTGCCTTTTCAATGTTAGCACAATTGTCCCCACTCAACTGACTCACCCCGTCACCATTTTTCAGAGAAAGATACTACCATGTTGCAAGCATACAGGTAGTTGTGGACAAGACTAGAGCTGGAGTACCAGTAGAGCTTGCCCACTGCCAAGAGCCTGGCTCCCCCCAGTGCCCTCACTTGCTCCCACATACCTGACGCAGATATGCCTAGCATATTCCACACGTCCCACATGCCCCCAGCCTTCATGTCATTCTCCAGGGTGACAACCCAGAAGGCAAAACGCGCTGAGGAATCACCCTCCCACTTATTTGATGAGGATCCTCAGTGTCCGCCAAATCTTCCCACGTATGCCCTGTTGTATTTTAAAGAAGAGTTTTGTAAAGATCTCAAGCTGTACTACAATCTGAAAAACATCAAAGTGAGTTAAAGATGAAATTTTAACCTCTATACAGAATCCTATTTTTAAGACTTAATAAGACCCATGAACATTTTTTGCAAAGTGTTAACTGCTTAGCAATAATTAACTATTAGAGCTTTCACCAGTTAGGTTGCTTACGGCATCAGCCTGAAATAGCTCTCCTTTTGCTTCCCAAAATGTTAATTTTTAATATCATATGGAAATGTTCGAATCCACTTCTTTCTCTGAAGCTGAATGCAGGGTAAACATTCAGTTGAGTGGTGACATTTTGTTTTATGATTTTTAATTATGATTCAATCAAAACTGGTGGGGTTTATGATTGCATAGATTAGTTATAGTTTTTCTCAGAAACTTTTTATATCATTATTCTACGAAAGGCTAGATTATCTCAATGTAATTTGTCGGGTAATTATTATTTTTATTTAGTATGATTATAGTTCCACTACTTAAATGTTAAGTGCCAGTTACATGCACTGAGCTAAGGTGAATATATAGTCTTTTACTCTATGTCTAAAATCAAGTGAGTTTTGTTCTTTACCTAAAGCATATTAATCAAGTTAGTATTATTTCTCAATCTTAAATCTCAATTCTGGTTTTAAAAATTATCCACACTTTAGCCACCTCTCTATATCCATCTCATCTGTCAGTTTGTCAACCTCTTTATCTACTCATCTACCTACCGTGTTTCACCTGAAATGTTTTGACACTCTCCCTAGATGATCGTCATAAGTTTTTGGAATAACTTTCCAAAGATAATCTCATTACTTCCCCAAAGAATCTCATTATTCCCCCCAGGAATGTAAGGTTTCATTTTCCACACAAAAACAAGCATGCTCTCCTCAGAACATCCTGGACTTTGCTCATAGATCCTTCCAAAACCTGCATTTATTTCTTTTTGATGTACTCTTGTCATTAAGCTTCTGAAAACGAGAGATCCCTGTTTCATGCCCTTGTGGTCACTTGAAGAACCCGCAAATATTTTTATCTTCACTCTTGGTCAATTAAAAGCTAATCTAATCTAAAGAAACAAAATTACTTTGTACTTTAAAAACATATTACATGATTGTGGTAGTGGATATATAAATCCGGACATGTGCTAAAACTGCATAGCACTAAACATACACACATGCACGTGTATATACACTCACACACGCATACACAGACACATGCACTGAACACACACAATGAACACATGACAGACTTAAGCTTACCACTTCTACAAAGTTGTAGTTTACTTAACTTGAAACGCTCCAATAGTCATTGAAATAGTAAGTTATTTTTACTATTTGGCTCCATGCTCTTACAAAATATCAATCTTAAGTTTCATGTTGGGCCAAGGAAATTTGGCTCTTTCTTATCTCTGGCCCCTCTTGCTCTGTGACTACGAGTGAGCTGATTATTCTGTGCCTCAGTTTTTGACATTCACTAAAAGAATGTAACCTTCCCTGCTTTGTAGAAGTGCTGTGAGAATTAATTGAATTGATGCCAGAATGGGAACAACATTTAATCAAAATTCAGAAAACAGATGAAAAACATCTTTATTCTCAGTAAATGGATTCCTCCACTCATAGCAAAAGGTTCAAGTTTGTATTTAGGAATATTAACGTACTGCTATTATATATTTTGCCATTTATTTCACAATGGTCTTAACATATGATGATTTACAAATCCTGAATGTTAAACTTTGTTACAGTGAGTTTGCTCACTTCTAAAAGCATAGATATTCCATATTTTATTGTAAATATGCTATCATTTATGTCCATAGTAACAATGAATATTTCTATAGGACTTGGCTTCTGGCAGACTCCAGACAGTCTCTATTTATTGTCTTACAATATCGTACTCTAGTTTTGCCACCAAATACTAGGTGGAAAAACTGAAATTCAAGGAAGATAACTGACTTGTCCAACGTATCTCACCAACCAGCCCTGGTGTAGAAGAGAAGCTTATCATGACACAGTTGAACCAACGAAATTCTATTCTAACCAGTACTAAGTTGTTTTTTTTTAATTAGAAGAAGAAACAACTATTTCCTGCTTTTAAAAAGTCATCACTATTGAATTTGAAAGGAAATGGATACATCCAAACCCAAGGAAGAGCCATGTTCTCAGCTCATTAAAAAAGGTCCCTCATCGGATGATTACCTAGGAGAACTTAGAGGGAACCCGTTCATGGAGAGAACTAGTTCTCCAATGTGGAGAATACTACAGAGGTCTCTGAATACAAACTTTCATGGATAGCTATCAGTTTGGGAACTGTGTCATGATAAGCTTCTCTTCTACACCAAAACCTTGTCTAAGAAAAACAAAGGCTAGTGAGAGGAACCAATTCGTACGGCGATTGATCTGACTGTGTGGTTCAAGTCCTGCCTGTCTTTTTGGTTCGATGTCATCTCCGACAGTGGGAAATATGTGACCTCTTTCTATGCCTCTGTTTCTCCATTTGTAAAAGATGGATGATAATCACATTTGTAAATGACATAGGAACTTAAGGCATTTAACACAGTGCCCAAACCTTAGTGAGTACTCAAAAATTGTGTAGAATTAGGTAAGGATAAAGAAGGAGCCCTGTTCATTATTTTTTTGGTCATTACAGTTCCAAGTATTAGAAAAGGCAAAACCGCTTTCTTCATTCTAATAAGTCTATTTCTCAGTGAAATAAAATCTGACGCTTTTCATATTTTTGAGATCACAGATGTTCTTTCTTCTGATGAGTAAATATTGTGGAATGTTATAGTGGAAATGTCTTCCAAATATATTTGGTTCACCAGTTGTTCACCATTCACAGTTTTATTATAGTCTTTTATTGTGTGGAATTTCATGCGTTATGGTGTGCGATATGTTAATTGAAAATATTTAGTTTGTGGATTAGAGTTTTGCCAAATCCGCTCTTTTGTTAAGCATAAATACATATAAAATAGATGCCTCTCACTGAAGAATTGGAAGTTATAGCATGCTGTTTTCATTTTAGATCATAGCAGAACTTCAGACAACCATTTCCTCTCTGAAAGAGGAGAAGAGCCGGCAGCAGCTTGCTGCAGAAAGGCGGCTCCAGGATGTTATACAGAAGTTTGAAGATGAGAAGCAGCAGCTGATTAGAGATAATGACCGAGCAATCAAGGTAATCTGAAGACTTCAGTAACCAGTGGTACCAGCTGCTTTAATGTAATTAAAAGGAGGGCTGAAATCGCAGCAGTGGGCAGATGAATGCAGGTATCTGGCTTGCTCACACAGCCTGCTGGAATTCCATTCACTGGACTCTACCTTTGATGTATCCAGTGACTCAGGCTGACTTCCCTCGAAGAGATCACATGCCAGCATAAAAAGTCATTTTTGGCAAGCCCAGTCCATTCACATTGAACAAATATTTGAAAAATACCCTGTCCTTTCTCTTGAGAACCACTTTGGAACTGTCTCTTGAAATTAGGATGACTGTTTTAGCCCAGTACTGCTGGCTAATAAATTCAGAAGTCAGCTTCCAATTTACATTCTATTCTTTGCCCACATCCTTTCATTATGTATTCACATAATGAGAAATAACCTGTTTGAGGTTTGGAATGCCAACCATTTGATGTGCTTTGACATAGTACAGGGTAGATGTGTTGCTGCTGAGAACCTAGGCTGTTTCCAAATGGCTTCAGAGAATCATGCCTTTAATAGCAACAGAAAGTTCCCTGGACCCTGATTCTTTAGGTGATAGGCAGTTAGATCTCAAAGTAGTTTTTTTCTTGGCTTCATAGCAGCGAATATTATTGTAAGTGTCTACATCATGCTGTGTTTAATCTGTGAGGATAAGCATCTGGAAACCTTTATAAATAAGATTTAAAAGAGAACAAAATTTTTTAAAGAATTTCCAGCAAAAGATTATTTTTCAGTGATTTTACTTTGTTATAACAATGCTTAAAGCATGTTGGGTAATCATACAAAGCAAGGAAAAATAAAAGAAACATTTGGGTTTTATCGCTGCCCTTTTCTGCCTAACCCCTCCGTCTTTCTTTTCTATAGCCTATTGTAGGCAATCTGAGTAATTTACGGAGAAGCTAGTGTTAATGTAAGTTGCTTTTTAAAATATACTCTTTAAGCCTGGACAAGACTGAATGGAATAAAAAAAAACCCTTCAGATATGGACAAAATCTTGGAGGCCATTTCATCCAGCCTCCTCACTTTAGAGGTGAGGACTGACTTTATTTTGTTCTTAATGAGATTTTCCTTATATATTGCCATCAGCCAGCTTCTTTTCCCCCTATGTGGGATATGAGACAAGGAAGAGGTTTCTTTTTTATATTCTGGTAATTGAAAAAAAATCTTTGAAGCTCTTCTCATTTATAAATGCACAGGAGGTACTCGTTGATCTGTATAACTGTTTTGCTTGGCATGAACTGAGCTGAATACTTTGTTTAAATTCCTTTAGTTATATAAAAATTTCATTTTAAGTGAATTTCTTTCCCACTTGATGTCCAAATACCATGCACTAGGCAATTTCCAAATTTTAAATAAATAATTGAATCCCAATATACGCAAAAAGGGAAAACATAGATTTACTCCATAATGGCATAGTTTCTAGTATTGTTTCTTAAGATTAAAAAAAAAAATATTGAAAGAAATATAATTAGTTCAACTGCCTATTTTTAACTGTTTCTGCAGTTTTAGTCCACTTACCTGTTAAAACAGAAAACCATTGTGATCCTAATTTCCAGAAAAGTGTCAGATCTTAAAGACTGAATTTAAAAGATGTACATACGGGGCGCCTGGGTGGCTCAGTTGTTAAGCGTCTGCCTTCGGCTCAGGTCATGATCCCAGGGTCCTGGGATCGAGCCCCACATCGGGCTCCCTGCTCGGCCAGGAGCCTGCTTCTCCCTCTCCCACTCCGCCTGCTTGTGTTCCCTCTCTAGCTGTCTCTCTCTCTGTCAAATAAATAAAATAAAATCTTTAAAAAAATAAAAGATGTACATACATAATATTATATTAAAATATATATTATATGATACTTATGACCTCTGGAACATAGGTACTTGAAAATAACTAAAATTAGAATGTAGGTAAGATATAGTTTAGTTTTTTGTTTTGTTTTGTTTTTTACGAGGAGGGAGAGAGAGAGAGTGGGGAGGAGGGGCAGAAGAAGAGGAGAGAGAATCTTAAACAGACTCCTTGCTGAGCTCAGGACCCTGAGATCTCAACCTGAGCCCAAATCAAGAGTCGGCCGCGTAACCGACTGAGCCACCCAGGCGCCGCAGATATGGTACAGTTTTGATTGACTCAATTAGGTTATGTGTAAAGTGAATGACCGTTGTGGGGTTTCTTTACTAACCTACATAAGGTAAGTAATTCATTGGCACTCCTCGCCTTGCTTTTCTTTTCCAGACTATGTCACCAAAAATGAAAGGAATAATAGCTTATTCTTATTTAACATGTCCTATGTACCACACTCTCTGCCAGACATTTTTATTCATCACCAGTCCCGTTATGTCATTTAGGCCTTCTAGTAATCTTTATAAGGAAGGTATTTCTATCATCCCCATCTTACAGGTGGGAGAACTGAGGCTCTGAGGTTCAATAACCAGCCCAAGGTCATACTGCTCAACAACTGTCAGAACCAGGTTCAAGTCATGGTCTTCCTGACAGGAAAGGCTCAGCCATGAACTATTGGACACACACCAGTCTCTACATTCTGTCCCTGAAAACCAGTCGTTGGCCAAGTGCACAAATGAACCCGGATAGCCTCACTCTCATTTTCTGTCTGCCTGAGTGATAATAGCACGTCTGCAACAGCTGTTTGATTTGGACACTCTAATTGTGTTGGAGTGTTTTGTACATATAGATACATAGATAGATCCAGATACTCGGAGAGAGGCACAGAGAGAGAGGCACATGAGGCTTGTATTTGGTTTTCTGAAACCAAATGCATTTGTCTGCATCTATATTAAAACAAGCTAATATGTACTGAAGATTTTGTGATATTAAATATTACTGTATTGAAATACTGAAATCAAAGAGTGCTGTATAAAGAGTGTGCATGCTAATTGTGAAATGCACTTTGCCCCACGTTCTGGGTTAGGGACGAGCTGAGCTCTCAAGCTGGCGGTCAGGGATGAGGGTGGAGAGTAAATCTCGTACTCACCCTGCCAGAGCTTGCAATAATGTCTCCGTGGATCGGCAGACCTTTTATTAAAGTAATTCTTGAGAGAAAAGTTTGGGTATAAAGTAGTCTACCACAATCCACTTTTAAGGGCCGCTAGTGTGGTATAGTGTAACCTGCTAAAACATTTCTGGAGAATAATTTGGCAATACCTATCTTTATTACATTGCCTGAGAGACATGCCCATTGACCCATTTCCAGAATGTGCCCAAAGGTGGCAGTTAAAAGGTTGCACAGAGCTTTAGCTAGCCAAAAAAATATTCATTCTAACATTCATTCATCAAATAACTATTTATCAAGGTCCTGCTGCATGCAAGGCACCCACCATACTCACATTTTCTATTTCCCTTCTATATTTTTTGCCATAGTACATAAACTAAAAATGATGCACTATTGAAAATGGTATTGGAGAATGATATTTAAGGATAGTGAAAATGTTCACAAGATAGTTTTCAATGAAAATACAGTTTACAGAAATTGTATATAAGGTCATGTTTGCAAATAAAAGTGCATATAAAGAGAAAAAAGAAGGAATCATATATCAAAATTTTACTGGAGGACATCTCTGCGGGGTGGAATTTGTGGTAATTTTCTTTTATCTTAGCTCCATATTTTTAATTATAACATCACTTCTGCAATAAGAAACAATTAAAACTATGGTGAAAGAGGAAGAGCCAGCAGTCTAAAGGAGCCCAGTGGATATTAATCATGGTAGCGGAGACCCAAGAGCGGGCATGATCCTGGCTGTCTAAGAGACAACAGATCAAGCGAGGTCTTTCACAGAACAGA
This sequence comes from Phoca vitulina, assembly GCF_004348235.1. Lineage (NCBI taxonomy): Eukaryota > Metazoa > Chordata > Mammalia > Carnivora > Phocidae > Phoca > Phoca vitulina. The sequence goes on from NW_022589744.1 coordinate 5,086,674, forward strand.
ATTCCTGGAGTGTAAAAGGAGTTATAGAAACAAATGCATTCATTCGGGTAAATCTTTTATACCGTAGTATGCCCTATCTTGAGAGCAAAAAGATCTTTATCACTTATCTACTGCTTTAGCTCACTCCTTACCTTCAAAGTCAAGCTTCTAAAAAGAGCCAGCTCTCCTGCATATAACACACTACCCCAAAACTTGATGTTTTAAAGCAACAACCATTTTATAACCTAGAATTCTTTGGATCAGAAATTCAGGCAGGGATAGCCTGGGTGGTTCTTCTGCTCCATGTGTAGCATTGTGGAGTTATGTTCAGCAGGAAGCTTGGCTGGGCTGCAACATCCAGTATGGCTCCAGGTGCTGTCCATATGGCCTCGCTCTCTGGGTGGTCAGACCTTTCACGTGGAAGCCGGCATCCAAGAGGAGTATTCCAATAGGTGAAGGCAGATCTGCACTTCCCTTAAGGCTACTGTAGGAAGATTCACAGTGGCACTTCCATCACATTCTATTGGTTGAGATAGGTCCCAGGGTCAGCCTGAACCAAGGAGGGGGTGGAATTAAGCCTCTCCCTCTGGAAGGGAGGAGTGTCAGAGATGGTGAAGCCATCTTGAACCCATACAATAATCTATGCTAAATGTCATCTCCCATTGATTCCTCACCTGTACGAAATAGTACCAAGTAGAAAAATAACTATATTTATATTCCTACGACCCAGAATCAACATTGTTATTTAACGTCATAGCCTAGCTGCATGCATAATTTTAAAGAAAATCTCTGTTGTTTTTTTAAAAAATGGATAATCGCATATGCTCACAAATGATTCAAAATGTAGGGGGAAAGGTAATATTTAAAGTAGCCCCAAATCCCATCACTCAGAAATAACCATCATATTAAGGTGAACATCATTTCAGATAATCCTACTACATATAAGGAGAAAAGAGAAGGAAAGCTAAATAGACTCATAAAATGAGGTAATCCTCCAGATTCTGTATTTCTGCTTGTTTCAGAAAGATCTCTGGAGTTAATTTTACTTCAATTCAACAGATGAAAGAAACTAGCGTCTAAAGAAGGAATTATTAGACTTTTGGACAGAATTTGATTTGGGGTTGAAAATGAGTACATTAAGACATTCATACTTCCTCCCATAACCCCTGCTTTCCGCCTCTAGCCTGGGACAGTGTTATTATTTTTACACTGTCCAGGTTTGTGATAGTCACAATTTGTCCATAACCCTATTCTTCAGTTTAATACTCATGCTGTCCGTGGTGGATTTGGTGCTTACCACTGGACCTTTTACCACAGCGACTCCGTTTCTGAAGTTTTTACTTCGATTTGGTTCTTAATTGGCTGGATTTCATGGTCAAATCATTTTTTGAAGACTCATGGTACTGTCTTCCCTGAATTGTTCATGTTTAAGAATGCCAATTTACCTTTATGTTTGAACGCCATGTTAGATGGGCACCGTCTTGGTCATGTGTTTTCCCATGAGAACTGTAAACACTGCCCACCTAGCATTTAATATTGCTGTGGGGGAGGCTGGGCAAGATTAGGTTTTTCCCCATGGAAATGATTTGCTTTTTTTTGAGGGATTCCTAAAGAAGTCTTTCTTTATTGTGTTCAGGTTAGTAGATTAACCAGGATAAATTCAGTAATTAACCAGAATACCTCTACATGTTAAACATTCAGTATATGTTTCTGAAGCATCGTGATTCTCCCCTCTCTGTAAGTAAAACTGATTTGTGGAGTCTGTGCATTTTCTCTAACCCGAGGGGCGGGAAAAGAAGATCTGGGGTAGAGGTGTGTGTGTAGTCTGGTTGGGGTGACTGTTCTGTGTTTCCGTGTTCATGCTACCTAAATGGGAGAGGGCATCTGATATCTCTTTGAGGTTTGAATGATCCCAATTTGGCATGTATTCCTGAAGTCCTGACACCTTCACTTTTCTCAGAAATAGAAAGCCCTGGTATTTACCTGTTTTTCCATCACATCCTTTTCCACTTCTCACAGTCGGAAGAGGAAAAAGATGAGGTGGTCACTCATACAGCTTTTTTCTCTCCACATTTGGTGATATTAATGAGATTTCTCAGGATTTCATTGACTTCTAACAAAATAACAAATTGGGGGACATTGGCAGATATGGAGGTTGTGTCCTGATGTAATACTCTGGTGTGCTCCAGAATCATGTTTCTTTCCTTGACTATAGGCTTTTGGGAGGTTTTTTGTTTTTGTTTTTGTTTTTTTTGTATGATTTACCTTACTACCCTATCTCAATGCTTCAGTGCATTTTTGCTAGTTTTTACTTGTTAGTCACTTCATTTGGCGTTGTAAAACCTTCTATTTGATCTTAGAAGCCCGTCTGACTCCTTTATAACATTTAACAAGGAACCTGTGTTCATCTGCTATTGCCACAATAATGCTGCATAACAAACAAGCCCCCAAATTTAATGACTTATAATAACAAGCATTTATTTATTTAATTTTTTGCAGAAAATCTATGGATTATTGCTATGGCTTAGATTCAGGCTGTTGATTGGCTGCATTTGACTCCAGGCTTTAGAGTGAGTTCAGGCCTACTCTGTTTGTCTGCACAATCTCCCCAGACTAGTAGCTGCCTGGGGTATCCTCCTCATGGTGGATTATGATGAGTACAAAATGATGAACAGGAAAAAACATTCCTGCAGCCTCAGCCTCATTTCCATCCACATCAATGGGGCAGGGAAATTATAGAACCACTCAAGTAAGAGTCCATGAACATCTATGAACAAGGATTTAATCGGTCACATAAACAGTCTCTAAAATCTCCCTTAGCTCCATGGCAACACATTCCCAGTTCATCCACCATTCTGAAACCCTCTCTCCCACCTCCATTCCCTGTTTCTTCCTCCTCTTTTTACATTCAAAAATAGTGGTCTTAGGTAAGACCACTTCTACTTTCTTTGTATGTATCCTGGACAGTCTCACCTCTTCATTATGTAGCTTCTGTGCAAATGAATTTTGAATCTTCATCTCCACCTAGACTTTTTTTCTGAGCTCTCAATCCAGATTTCTAACTACCATCGCACATTTTCCCTTGATGACCCATTAGGCTGCTCAAACTAGACATCCTATAAACTGAACGTATCTTCCTCTCACTCTTGTCTTGCCCCCAACCTGTTCTTCTTCTTGTATTGATGATCTGAATTGACTGGTCCCTCAAGTCAGATTCTGGAAGTCCCCTTGAATGAATCCTTCTCCTCCCTCACCTCTCTGAGGTCAATTCCTAGAAATAATGCCTAAATATCTGCCAACACATACCCCATTCTGCAATCACTAGTTCCTACTTTCTTAGTCAGCCCTTTATCATCTTTGTCCTTGCCTGTTACAATCCCTCCTATATAGCATCACTGCCAACAACTCAACTGTCCCAAGTCTATTCCTCCCCATGTTGATAAGGTGACCTTTCTAAAACACAAATATGAGCATGTGGTTTGCTACTTAAAATCCATCAGTGGCTTTCCATTGCCTACAAGCCTATACTTGCCAGCATGGCATACAAAACACCTGATGATCCACACCAGCAGTTCTCAAGGTGTCCTCAGACCCGCGTGCGTCCCTGATACCTTTTCAGGAGCTCCACAAGATCAAAACTGTTTTCTAAGACATCATTTGCCTTTTTCACTGTGTTCACATTTGCAATGATGGTATAAAAGCCACGGTGGATAAAACAACTGGTGTCTTAGCACAAAACACAAAATTGTCACTAAACTGAGTAGTGATTATTTCCTTCACCACCATCTACTTGTGCTTTAAAAAAAAACTGAAGCAATAAAGTATTAATTCTATTAAATCTCAACCCTTGAGAACACATCTTTTTAATATTAATAGGAAGTACACACAAAGCACTTCTCCTGCAGACTGAAGTATGGTGTTGTCTCTAGGAAAAGCAGCTCTGCATTTGTTTGAGTGCGAGCTGAACTCTAGGCACCTGGAAGGAACAAGGACTGGCGAAGTAGGCTTATTCAGATCTGACTCTCTGGCAGAGGTGTTCTTGAGAAGGAAGGAAGTGAACCTGACACTTCAAGGCCAACAACTGGTTATACTGTTGCTAATGATAAAATCTGAGCTTTTAAGCAAAAATCAGAAATTTGGAAAACCTTGTACCATCACTGTAAGCTTGACAGCACCCCAGTACTTAAAGACTTTTCTGATGACGTCAGTGGTATTACTAATGATGTGAATGGGAAGAAAGGGGGAGGAATATAATGAAGTGTATCAACATTTGGAAGATTTATATAACTCACTGTACCAGTGTTTTCCAAATGACCAATACCTGGTGTTACAAAATCATGTGTGGGTAAAAGATCCTTACAACGTATAAAAGAGAACAATGGATTTTTTTTTTTAAGACTTTATTTATTTTTGTGTGCGCGTGCAAGAGAGAGAAAGAGAAAGATGGTGAGCATGAGAGGTGGGGAAGGGCCGAGGGAGAAGGAGACTCCCGGCTGGGCAGGGAGCCCGATGTGGAACTCGATCCCAGGACCCTCGGACCACGACCAAGCTAAAGGCAGACGCTCAACGGACTGAGCCACCCAGGCACCCGAGAACAATGGATTTTAATGGAGTAGTAGGCAAAGTTCACGGCTAAGAGTTCCAAATTGGGTATTGCAGCTAACCTTTAAGAAACTACCACATGTCAAGTTTGGGGTTTTTTAAAAGATTTTATTTATTTATTTATTTGTGAGAGAGAGAAGGAGCGAGAGTACGTGCACACACGAGCAGGGAAAGGGGCAGAGAGAGAGGGAGAAGCAGACTCCTCACTGAGCAGGGAGCCCGATAAGGGACTCAGTCCCAGGACCCCGGGATCATGACCTGAGCCAAAGGCAGACGCTCAACTGAGCGAACCACCCGGGCGCCCCTACTGCTTGTCAAGTTTTGATTCGTCCTAATGAGTACCCACAATCATCTGAAAAGGCTCCTGAAATAATCCTTCCTTTCCTAATTACTTATTTGTGGGAGACTAGATTGTTCTCCTGTAGCTCACCCAGAGCAACACATTGCAAGAGATGGAGCGCAGAAGCAGGGAGGAGAATCCAGCTCCCTTCTATTAAGCCAGACATTAAAAAGACTCAGAAAAATATAAAGCATAGCCACTCTTCTCACTAATTTTTTTTGCTTTAGAAAAGTTATTTTTATTAAAAATATGGTATTTATGTTCACACACAATGGATTTATGGCTTATTTTAAAATTAATATTTTAATATTTCTTAATTTTAATTTCTAATACAATAAATATCAACAAATAGAACACGCATAAACAAAACCTCTGGGATTCTTTTAAGAGTGTAAAGGGATCCAGAGACCAAAAACTTTGAGAACTGCTGCCCTTTTGTCTGCCTCATCAAACAGCCAGTCCTCAGCATTCATGCCATGCTCCCTCTGATTCCGTAACTGTGTGTGAGGTCCTTCCCTTTTAAGATTTAAATGTCATCTTTTCTGTGACGTGTCGGAGTGGGAAGCTCATGCCAGCTTTGGCCTTCCTCTGGTGAAGCTTTCACTGCTCTGTAACACTGGTCTGCAACCCCTGATCCAAACCGTGGATTGGCTATGCTCCACAAATCAGCATCTGCAGATTCCGGGAAGGTGGTACGGTGCTTGTCCTTTATCCCCGGTGGGGTTGGGTCGGCACATGTGCCCAGACACCCAAATGCACAGTGAAACGTGCCAGTATCACAAATGGGACAAATAAAGACTAGGACCCCTGGCAGACATCAGTCCGGTTTTGTTGCCTCGCAAGTGAACCGCAACCTTTCAAAAATAATTTGTGGTTTTTGGAGGATTTTTGAATTTCAGGATTGCAGATAGGAGATTGCGAATCTGTCTTTTGACTGATTGTCTTTCTCGCCGCCTAGACTCTGAGCTTCTTGGGAACAGGCTCTTGCCACAACATTTAGTCCAGTGGAAGGTGCCAGAAATATGCTGAGTGAATGAATGGTACTACCTCATAAGTCCAGGCTCTGAGCACTAATAGTGTCCATTTATTCTCATGTTATCTTATGGATGGCAGCAAGCTTGTAAATACTTTGGGATGGTATAGCAGATAGGTGTAAATAACTTTGATCTTGTGATAAACAGTGACATGTTTGCATGATTAGGCAGATTCAAATAAAATACCCTATAACTTGCATATATTATCCGAGAGCATAATTTGTCTCCTCCAGGGGAAGGCTCCCAAAAGGCTGTCCGCCGAAGCAAAGTTATCTAAATGTTAGTTAGCACTACCCATGGCACTCACAGAAGTTCACTGGGGGAAACTGTTAGAACTAGTTCTATAGAAAGACTGTGGAACATTCTTCTGGCATCACTGCCCCACCAGGGCTAAGCCCTTTCTTTGAAGCTAGTGTATTGAAAGTTCCTCACTGTGAAGCCAGATGTCCAAGCAGAGATTTCATATCAAGGAGAAATGTTGTAAAATTTTTGCTTGCAGGCATAGAAAAGAGATTTTAAAGCATTGATCCTTCTCTCCCTTGGCCACTGACTGGAGTTCACGAGAAAAGGTCGGCTGCCAGTAGGACATCTAGAAATCTGGTCTGTATTACCAGAAGGGCTTGAGGGGGGAAAAGAGAATATTTCATAAGATTGGGCAATTCTCACTGTGCTAAAAGCTTACAGGAATCCATTTCCCAAAGAATAAAATTACAAACCTCATTGTGGGGTTTTAGTAGCATTGAGAAACAGAAAGAAATCTCAGTGCCTAGCATCGGATGGCTTTGTTTGGGACCTGTTCATTATTTAATTCCTATCTCCCCTGTATGCACGTCCTGAGGGCGCGGGGGCGAAGTGGCATTTTCTTTGTGCTCTCCTGAATTAGAATTAATAATGCTAAGAATAGGACTGTATTTTCCATCCCACCCAAGAAGGCTTGCCTGCGTACTCAGAAAGGAAGACAGAGCCATTCATTCATACTAGCAAAAACTGTAAGTGCCATTTTCCAGGAAGAATATTCTGGAAGATAAGGTTCAGTACAGCGTGGTAGTGAATTATGACTTCGCTTCCTAGAGGAAGGAGAAGCAATAACAGTAAATGAGCAGAGAAGGAATGAACAGTTCTCCCCCCAAAGCGTTTACCCCCATATCTTTCCTTCAGTTCTGTTCTCTGGCAAAATTTTATTTTATTTAAAGACTAGTTGAAGATCATTTGTTCAGTGGACAAAATCCTTCAGGCATTATGAAAAGTATTTTCAGCCTCTGGGACACTGCCTTCATATACTAAGAGATCAATTAGGGTTCGATGAGTGAATGTGGGAGTGACCGAAAGTGATTCAAAGAATACAGGTGAAAACAGATTCTCCTTCACTAGGAGCTGTGTAAACTCTACTCTTTGGAAGCCACTCCGTGAATTTTATTACTGCATGGTCCAAAATATGAATGGCTTTGGTGAATCAAATTTTGGGATATATAAGCATCAGTTTCTTTAATATTTGAAAAAAATTAAAAAATAACTATTTGGAAATATTTTAATCTTTAATGATTCTGAACTATCTCAGAAACTATTTCAGAGCCAGTATGATGAACATAATGAGCACTGAAATACATAATTGTAAGCCTCCATAACCAAAATTACTGAATGATTACTATGTATATACATATGTGTATATACACATAAATATATATATATATATCCACATCCATGTGTTATTCAGAAGCACTGGGTTATAAAGAATTTTAATTATTAGAAGACTTGATAATGATTTAATATATTCAGTATATTAAATAGTTTTGTGATGTCTTGATTTAATTAGCTGTTGGCCCATTCTCTCTAGCAGAAGCTGGGTTTCTGGTCAGTCTCGGGTGACTCTTGATAAACCTCTCTTTTACTATTTACCAACAGTGAAATTTATGCCTCTTCCTTTTAGGGAACATAATACTATCTCTGGCTTCCCCAGGTTTTATTCCCAAAGAATTCAGCATGTTGCTGTTGTCCTCCTATACTCTGTCCCCCACCTTGGGCATGGGTGACAGCAGCACCCAGTTGGGGTGCTGGCCCAGGCTTGTGCTAGCTTGAGTGAGCTGACTGTTACATTGTCAGGGATTCTGCCGGCTGCAATGTGTGCACCATGGAAGTCGGTGCACACTGCTACAAAGATTTTTTTTGAGAGCCAGTTATTAAACATTTACTAGGGTACTGCAGCTACAAGAGTTCCTTTTCTCCTACTTTCTTGATGAAATCAACTTCCAGCTGTAGTCACCATGCTCATGCTGCTGCTCAGCCTTCTCAGAACGAGGGGTGTTTGGATGGACAGGTGGATACACAGCATTCTGTTATCCCTCTTGCTACGCTTTCTAGTTACCGACCAACCACTTGCTCTGCTTTTTTGGATGTGTACTATATGATTCAGCTCTTCCAAATGTTCCCTTACAGTCTGTTTTCTAAGCCCAATATCATATGGGAAGTTTACAAAGTAACCTATTACCTCTAAATTCAGTGGTGTTTCCCCCACTTCTAATCATCCTCTAACTCCATGCAGCCTTTGACTATATTGACCAACAATTTTCCTTCTAGAACAGAGGTTGGCAAACTTCTTCTGTAAAGGCCAGATAGTGAATACTTTGGGCTTTGTGGGCCATACAATCTCTGTGGCAGCTACTCAGCTCCTCCTTCTGTGGGGGAAAGTAGCCTTAGACAATATGTCAGCAAGTGGGCATGGCTGTGTTCCAATAAAACTTTATTTACAAAAACTGGATGGGTGCTAGTTTTGGTCTGTTGGCCATAGTTTTCTAACCTCTGCTCTAGAAACTCTTTTCTTGGTTTATACAATACTTCTTTTGCTTGTTTCCTCTATTGATCTCCTTCCTCCCTGTGGGTGTTCCTCAAGTCTGTGTCCTGGGCTTCACTTCCCCTTTTCCCTTCCACTGTGAGCTCATCTCCTGCATGACTTAAGCTGTCACTTCTATAGGGATGCTTCCCAGAAGCCTTAGCCTGATTCTCTCTTGGGTCCTGTATCTCATACTGCCTGTAAATCATCTTCATTTGGAGAATGCTCTACTATTTCAAACTCACTAACTACAACATTGAATTATCATCCTCCCTTCCAAATTGGCTCTTCTTTAGTCTATCAGGGTTACCCCCAGGCTTTCTATTTCCTGTTAAAAACTTTGGGTTCATCTTTGTCCTTTCTTTCCTTCATCCCAATTTACCTCAAGCCTATCACCAGAATCCGAGAATATATATCTTATTCCTCTGCTATGACCCTATTCAGAGCCCTTCTCAACTTGCAGTTGATTTAAAACAGCCTCCTCTCAGCTGGTGTCCCTGCCAAAAGTCTCTCAGCTCAGTCCAGGATGAAGAACTCTGCCAGAGAAATCTTAAATCACTGACTTCCCTGCCTTACAAAGGGTGCTTGAAAATCAATAGGAAGACTAAAAAGCCGGTGGACGAAGAAAGCAAAGGATGTGAACACAGAATTCACAGACAAAAAGCAACATCCAGCAAACCTGTGAAAAATATGCTAATTTTCATTCATAATTAAAGAAATGTAAATCAACACTACAAAGTTGTGAAGGGCCTGGCTGCCATTTGATAGGCATAAATTTTGAATTTGAAAAAAATAGCTGATAATGCGCAGTTGTTGGGAGCATAGGTGGGTGCAGCCTCTTTGGAGGGCAGCAAGTACAACCACTTGAAATGCACAGAGCCTTTGGGTCAGCAGTTCCATGGGTAGGAATTTATCCCACGGACGTACTTACAGGGATACGCAATATTATTTGAGCAAAAATCTAGGGAAAATGATGAATTATGGTACACACATCCATACAACGGAATACCACGAGGCCATTTTAAAAGACTCAAGTAAATCTCTATGGGAAAGGAGACAAGATCGCCAACATGTTGTAAATGAAAACAAGGCAGAATGGCACGTACATTTAAATTTGCCCAAATGGGTCTCAAAATGGGGCAACTGGCCATTTTGGGAGATAGGACATTTCATTTTTCCTTGTCTATATTTTGATGATGTTTTAATTTCTCACAAGGTCACATTACTAGATTGAATGTCGAGGGTTGCTTATAACCTTAAGGTGCAGCTCTTCTGCCTGGCTTTCATAGCCCATCCAAATTTCTCAGGATTCCCCAACATGCGCATTCTGTTCTAGCCAACTGGTCTCCCTGCCTGAAAGTATGAGACACTGCCTACATCCACCATTCATGGATTCACGCTGTGCCTTCCTCCTCACTGCAGCCTCTTCTCCACCCCCTCAGACTTGTCATGTATCACCAAGGCCATCTCAAGGTCCTACCCGACTATCCCTTCCCTGGGGACCTTTTACTTTCATGAAGCTCCCCTTAAGGCTTAGTGATTCTTTCATTGTTTCTGGTTTCTGCATAGCACCCACATCACTGGGCACCCAAGAATACAGACTTAGTTGATTTAAAGAATATAATCTCTCATTATTAAATGCTAAATCTTAGGTCTATTATTGTATTTTTTTAAGGCAGCTTGAAGCATATCATCACCAACCTTGCAGTTAAAAGAAGTGTGGATACACACACACACACACACACACACACATCTGCAGTTAACTATCTAAGCCTTTGGGTTAGCAAACTCCTCTTTTAAGATGCAGACATCCTTGATGTGTTAACATATTAAAACCACTTGAAGTCGTTCACACTCTAATGTGAAATTGTTTAATCAGAGACTTTCTTCCTAACAATTAGATGAGATCATCTCATTTGAAGGACTAGGAAGTGGTATCTGGAGCGGGAAGGGGGGAGCGGAGAGCTATAGGGTACTGAGAGGCCTGAGGCACAGAGCCAGGGTGGGGCAGGAGAGGAGGCCACAGTGAACAGGGAGGTGGCTAGACAGGGATGGGAGGAAGAGTCCCTGGATCCCATGGCCTGGTGGGACTTTGTTTGCCATCATCTTTGTCACTACAGAAGTTAACACCTGACTTCATAAGTCGTTCTGACTCTATTTTACATGATTCTATGTTGACGGGTGTTGGGTTTTACAAAAGGAAATGGAATGTGTGTGTGTGTGTGTGTGTGTTGGTGTGTTGGTGTGTACATGCTTTTCCAAAAAAGATAGGATGTGTGTACCTATGTATATACATGCATGTATGTTTTCCAGCAGTTATTACATATTCTTGGTGAGAAAAAAGTGAAGCTGTGAATAAACAGTTGTATTATCATAGCTCATTCTGCTTTGTGTGTGTGTGTGTGTGTGTGTGTGTGTGTGTGTGTGTGTATTTAGGGCATTTGTTGCAGGAGGTAATACAGAATGTAGAGAGTTAATTGACAGCTTGAACAGAATTTCTAAGAACTAAATCAAAATCAATAAATGAATCAAATTAATCCAGTTTTTGTATGTGTATTGTGTTTGCCAAATGCATATAATTGAAAAAAAATCATAAAAAACTGACACGATGCCGTCGAGCCATCAGGACAGACCAAAATGTCATTTTCAGGCTTGTCAATAGGAGGCTGTTTCTACCAGGGCACGGGAGGAGCAGCTGAAACCAAAGATTTGGAGCGAAAGAGATCTGGGGTGGTTGGTGGGTTACAGGAATGCTTTAATGTTGGAAGCACAGAGGAAAAAGTGGAATTAAAAACAAAGCAACAGCCCCCATTTTCTTCAAGAGAGGCAGAGCCCTTTTGCTTTTATGTCTCTGTCACTTGCTCCAGGATTCTTCATAAAGCCCTCTAACCACCTAAATAAATATTCATATGGCTGCTCACCATCTCATTAATAAAACAAGATTTGGTGGTACAATATTTCAGAGTAACATGCGATTTGCCTCTCACCCTTGTTTAACTTTAAATCTCAAGCAATTAATAAATTAGACTCGAGAGCTTTTTAAGAAGTAACATCCTCCATGCACCACAAATTGCATTATTTTTATGTGTAAATAATGATGAAAGGAGAGATTGTTCCTTTGATGTCTATAAACTACACTGTAAAATATGCAGAAAACATTCTTGAGTTTAGTCGCAGCCAAAACAAATAGACTAGTTCATAAAACAAAGCAGCAGCATTCTTAGAAACAAGCATTATTTTTCTTTTCATCTCAATGGCTCTTTTTCCATCTTCTATTCTTGCCATTCTAGTGGCAGATTTGTTCCAAATGCAAAAGCGACACTGGTCTGCATTTTCTCATCCAGAGGACCGGGTCCCTCCCAGGTTCCTCCCCAGTAAAGTTGTCTTCCTCTACAGCTATGACCAGACCTCAACTGGACTGCCAGGCTTTGTGCAGGGAATCATTTTTGTCAGTAGCATTTCATTGTTGCTTTAAAAACGATTTCAAATGTTAGCAAATATCCGTGTTCCTCAGAGAGATCTATTTACTTTCCTCTTGATTTTCCAAGCTGGCTTATCTGGTTTTGTTTTCTTTTTAAATAGGAGGATCTGCAAAGTTTACGAAGTCTGAGTTTGGCCTATTTTTTTTCCTTGGGTAGAGATAATAAATAGCACCTTGTTGTAAGTTTTTACCTACCATGGGAAGGGGACAGAAACAGTTTGGGCTTCTGTTAGAATATGGCATAAGCTCCCTATGAACATCACAAGATGGTGTGTGATCTACATTGGACCCTGCATGTATTCTTCTCTGAACACACTGTATGTAGCATAAGATTAAATACTAGGTGAATATGCTTATTTGGAGAGGCCAAAGATGTATGCTTAACCTCCAGTCCCTCCCAGCCTGAGCAATGGATATTCTTCCACGGGATCAGCTCTTCTGTGGCCCCCGTTTCCGCCTTGCTAGCAAGTCTACTGTTTCACTTCTTAGCCTAATGCGCTTTCATTAAAATGGATCCCGAGCTCTGATCAATTCAAATACCAGTCTTGTCTATCAGGTCCCATTTCCTCCGGCTGAGTTTTTCTTCTGATTTCTCTTTTCTCCTTGACGGCATGTTTCCACTTGAGCTCGCCATCTCTCTGTTCTCGAACATCATGTCCTCCTCCATCCTTCCTGTCATCCTTCCTGTATTCTTAACCAAGTTTAATGAGCAGATTATTAAAAATAGTAGATATTCATGTGAAACTGTTTCCTCTTACACCAACTGAAATCATAGTCCCATATTATTTCATTGATCACTAGCATCTTCAAGCGGAAAAGAATCTTAAAGAGTTGGCCCACGGAGCTCGCTGACCTCCCATTCTCTCCATCCTCGTCCCCCATTTCACAAATAAAAATCTTGAGCCCGCCTGGGGGGAGGTGCCTGGTCACACAGCTGTGGCAGCACTGAGACTTGAACCCCAAGCCTTCTGAGGCTTTGGTTTTTCCCTCGTACTCCATGTTGTCAAACACACATGAAAATGGAATGTATGTACGATTTTTACTGTAAAATGGATGGGGCGTCTTCTTCACAATCTTCTATGGCTCCTCTCAACCTAAGCAGAACTTGCCCTTGGCTTTTAGAGAGGAGCTCAGCAAAGCCATTTCTCATTTGGACTGTTTAAGAAATGTTTCCTTCAATAGTTGGCGTTAGTGCTTGCTGTGATTTTTAAAAAATTATCTTTCGCTGTCCTTGGAAACAGAATGTTCAAGGCCAATTTAGAAAAGAGGTCATGATTTGAAAAGTAACTTTCTAAACGCTTTACCTAATTTAAAGAGCATTCCAGAGGAAGGAAATGTTGATGAATAACGATCTCTTCAGCCTTCTAGATGTGGGGGGGTTCAGCAAAGACACTTATGCCAAGATTGATTTGTGAGAAGGCTGAGGAATTTGTTTTCCAAGAGGAAACCAATTATTTTGAGAATCCATTTAGTTCAAATGATTTTATTTCTGTGATGTCCAATGATCAATGAATAAATAAAAGGGGTCAATACAGCAGCACTCTTGATTTGGGGAAGGCCACAAGCGCAGTGGAATGAAGACGGCAGGCTCAGGATCACTTTGAGTGATTTTTCAACCTTTGCCAAACTGTGAAGTGTTACATGAAACCCGATCTTTTGAATGTTACCACTGTGTCATTTTTCTAAGGCTCCAAGTATCCTCTTGGGTTATCCTGCATGTTTTGTGTTAAAGAGAGGTGTAGGGCTTAATAGCATGTGTTTTGGAGCCAGACTGCCTGGGCTTAAATCTTGGCTCCACCATTTAGAAATCATGGGACCTCAGACAAGCTCTCTGTTCCTTCATTTCCCCATTTCAAAAAAGTGGAAATGATAATAAAACTTAGAGGAATTTCTGTGAGAATTAAATGAGGTAATGCTCGAAAAACATTTAGAATCATGCCCTCTACTAAAAAGTCCTACTACATGATCGTTAAATTATTTTTTTAAAGACCCTAGCCAATAAGAGTTGAGGTATGCTCAAATGTAACCCCTAGTAAGTAAACCTCTCTTGATCCTATTCCCCTTCAAGCTGCCATGTCTACTTCATTCCCACTCATTTTTTGTTACTTAACAGTCTGACTTCTGTCCCTGTCCCTCCAAAGAAACTGATCTTTGGGTTGCCAGGGGCTTCCTTGTTGCTAAATCCACCAGACGCTCTGTCTTTATCTGCTTGACTCCCCAACAGCACCTGACAGGGTGGAAGGCAGCTCTCCCTTAGTCACATTTATGGGCCCCTCTTGCCCTCAAAGTCTATTGTTCTTCAGGGAGATTGTTCTGGGCTGTTTTGTTTTTCTGATTAAGCTCAATGATCTCTTGTAGGCCATCTTGTCCACTACCACCTATATTTTGAAAACTGGCAACTTTCTATCTCTACCCCAGATCTCTTAGATCTTATTGCATTCCAGATCTTTCTGGAAGCTTCTTGGTTATCTCCACAGATCTTGACGTGTCCTACAGAAACCTGAGAACTCACCATGTTCAAAACTGAAATGATTACCTGAGCCCCTTATACCTGATTCTGCTCCTGTGTTCCCAAGTGCAAGTAATGGCTCTGTCCTTCCTTCCCACAGGCAGCCAGTCCCCTGAGTCTAATCTTCACTTTGGCTTACCCTCTTCTCTGCACCCACAAGGCCCTTCCCCTCGTGCAGGAACCCACCAGCCCTCTCCTGAGTCTCAAGCCTCCAGTCCCTCCTCCATACCACACCCTGAGTGATTTTTGCTTCCCTGGGTCCCCATGGGCCTGAGGATGCAGCCCAGATGCTCTAACGAGGCTCACCAGACTCCACAACCACCCAGCCTGACTCTGCTGCCTCTTGCCTCCCCTCCCTGCACCCCACATTCACACCATTACTCACCCTCAAACTCTTCAGCTCCACTGAGCTTCTCTCATCCTCAGCTTTTGCCCCTTCCCCTGCCCAACTCCTGTGCATCCCACGGCCTCGTCTTAGATGTCTCTGTCCCTGGAAAGACTTCCTTGGCCGTCCCAGCCTCCCAGGACTGGCTTGCGTTCCATCCCTTTTGCTCCTCTTGTGCCCTGACTCTCCCACTGTCACACAGGCACACATGACAGGTGACCGCTATCCTTCTCTGCACCTCCCCGTGGCCTCTACCTCACGAGAACAGGGCCACTCACTGCCAGCCCCAGGGCCAAGCCCAGTGCCTGAGACACGTGATCACTCAGAGTTCACTTGTCAATTCACCGGATGTTCGCGGCCCAATAAACCCAGGCCTCGTGTCCACCCCAACGTGGACTGTGTGAAGCAATAAAAATATAGTTCCCTTTAGGAAGCACTTTCTTCTTAAAATGGTACGGCAACACGTGCGTATGCAGAGAAAACAAGCAATTTAACTTCTTTAGCATCTAAAACCTCTTATACTCTTCATGACGTGTTTTGGGGTGAAGCCTCAGGTTTACCTCCCCACTCCCCCTCTCTTCCCCTTTCTCTCTCCACCTCGCTGAGGCAAATCATTAAGAGCATTTCTTTGAATTTGTCATGTGGAAACACTTGACAGGATTTTTAGGGCTAAAAGAACTGTCGTACGTACAGCCTTCACCCCAAGATGAGAACATTTTCTGGTCTGTCCTCTCTCAGTCGTAAGCCCTGAACTATCTCGAAGCTCTGCAAAGTTGGATTTCCCTTTCCTTTCTCTTATGATGTTTATCCAAGTTTTTGTTTCATCTTGTCGAGGCTAGATTAGTTCATGACATAAAAATTCCTTTCATTTTATCAGTAAACATAAACAACTATGTCAAAAAAAAGAAAAAGAAAGAAGAAAAAAAAGTTAAACTACATCCTCCTGAAATAAAATCGATAGAATTGAATCCACGGACATGTTGAACCACTAAGGTCGAGGGGCCCATGGAAGGAGGCTGTCTCCCTCCTGGGATGTGTTGGAGGAGGCCCTTGGCAAACAGTTAGTCACTGATTATCTTCTAGGGAAAAATAGTAAATATTTTATTGAAATTAAGTTAGTAAATACAAGTTCCAGTTAAAATGTAACATAATACCACCTTTACATTCCAGCACCTTCACTTAGTCAAGTTTGGAGAGTTCAAGAGATGAGTCAGGTTTTATATTAATAGAGAAACATTGTCAGAAAAAATTTGTTGGGGATCCCTTTGTTTTTTAGGGGAAGATTCTACAAATGCTTATTAGTTCTGCCAATTAAATAACTGTCAACAGACAAGACAGCAGTCAACCCCCCGGCTTCTATTCCTCTCATTTCTTCCTGGTCAAGAAGTCAGGGGCCCTTTGAAACATTTTCACCTTCAGCCATCCATACCTTCACCTGGGCACAAATTCTCTAGCTGCTAGTTTTCCAAGAAATCGTGTTCAGGAAAATTAAAACTTGAAAGCCAGGAGAATCTGGAAAAAAAAGGATTTGGGAAAAAGATATTTTTCAAAGCAGTGCTTTGTATTTATTATCTAGCATTTATAAAGTTTACCTACGATGCCGGGGGACACAGAATGCGAGTATGTACTTTCAAACACCAGCCTTCAGGTTAAGCCCGGGAGCCAGGAGGAAAAACCAGTATTCAAAAGGCAGAGAGGAAAAATCGCTAATCAAAAGAATAGATAAAAATTAAGTACAGGTGGTCATAATCGGGCATTCCATTCCATTTGATGAAAATCATCAAATAAGTTTGAAACCTTATTTTTGTTTTATTTCTGGTTTCTTTTTGGAATTCTTCTCTCTCTTCTGGGACTAACCTGTTTTCATATCTGTGAGATCATTATATTTTAAAGAGAGGATGTGTGAGCTGTGCACTACCCATCCAGTCACTTGCCCGAGGCACATGACATCCTTTCAAAGGCTGTTTCCAGGGGCAAAGGCAAGTTTGTAAATTCACAGTAAAAACTTTTAAGTGTGATATAGTAAGAAGTCCTAAAATATACATGTGTATTTAGCTGAGCAAATTACATTTCCTAATGAGAGCCCAGTCATAGAGGTTAGCATTTTTCTCTTTTTTAAAGATGTATTTATTTTAGAGAGAGACAGAGAGAGTGGGCGGGGGAGGGGCAGAGGGAGAGGGAAAGAGAATCTCAAGCAGACTCTGAGTGCAGAGCCCAATGTGGGGCTCGATCTCACGACCCTGAGATCACAACCTGAGCCGAAACCAAGAATCAGACCTTCAACTGACTGTGCCACCCAGGAGCCCCGAGGTTAGCATTTTTTCTAGGAATTAAGTAAAATGGAACATGTAAATGTAAATTTTATTGTAGCTGAGAATGTCTTCACGCATAAATTCTCTGCACCATTGTTTAGAGACTCCTGGCTTCTATAGATATGAAATGCAATTTTTTAATTAAAGGTTATGACAGCAATAATTTCTGGAGTCCAGACCTGTGATCATAGCATGATTCGTAGTCTCCCAGTTCCTGGGCCTTCCTGTCCCATATTGTTGCCGGCAAGGCCCTCAGCAACACATTGTCCCTTGCAATGCCCCTTTATGGCATCATGTTCTCTGCTTTTCTCCTCCTGGTCTTATAATCCTGTCTCTCATTTCCACCATTACCCCCCGCATTTGAATTGATTACACTACCAAGACTATTGTAGGCAAAGATGTGTTCCTTGCATCCCAGATGGAAACTCTGAGCACATTTTCCAAGGGAAACTGTTACAAATAGTGAAAGGGTCCCACAGTACACTTACTACAATATAATATTTCAGACAAGTAAAGGTTAAATAATCTTGTTCAGATTCAGTTCTTCCCCCAAAGAACTAAACTTTGACTTGACTCTGACTCATTCCCCCACCTAGACAACTTTCCCCTCTCAACCTGTTACAGCCCCAGATTCTTACAAGAGTAGGACTTCTCTCATCCTCTCCTTTCTCACCGGGCATTCTTTCTTGTTCTTTGCTTTATATCCTAGTTTCCAGTTCAGTATCTGGCAAAGTAGTAAGACCCAGTAAATTTTTGTTGAATGTAAGAAATGAATTTGGGATTTACATCTACCAACTAGTAAAACCACATTCTTAGAAATGATGAACTTCCTCCCACTTCCCCACCCAACTATCAGCAATGGTGGTTGTTGTAAGGTGATCATACTGATGATGGTGAGGGTGATATCAGTCGTGAATCTCCCCCGACTGCTCTGAACAGCATTCAGTTCTGATAACCACCTCCTTGAAATCCTCTCCTTCCTTGGCTCCCTGGATTCCACACTATACTTACAATGTCTTCTATGGTTATATTCATTGGCTTTTCTTTTTCTCTTTGGGAGCCCTCAAAATAAATTATGCACCACCGCTCTATGATTTTTTTCCTTTATTCTATTTCCCTCAGCAAATGCAATCCAGTTCCAACCCTGACTACTCTGCAGAAGAATCACAACTTTGAACTCCTGACCCTGGTTTTCCCTCAAGTTCCAGACTGAATAGACACGTCTTTATGGATGATCTTGGCATCTAGAACTCAGCATACTTCCTCCTCACTCTTACTGCTCATGACTTAAATTATACCAAGATCCTCAGCTGATTCTTCCCTTTCTTGCTTCCTACACAGAACCAGTTGTTTCTGTGCCTTAAATTCACCCTTTCCTCTCTATTAGCATTCCCTCAGTCCAATTTATGCTTGTGACTTCTCTCCTGGACTCTTCCTGAATCTCCTTGTTCCTCCCATCCAACTCCTTTGTGTATCGCCAGAGCAGAGAAATTAGCTGTAGATCTAAACAGACCTAATCATATCACTTCCCTACTCAAGACCTTTGAATTGTTCCTCACTGCCCAGTGAGACATAAACAACTCAACTAGCCCATCTACCCCTCGTCTTCTGTTTCCACATGCACCCAAAGCATCAACCAGAGTAGACTTCTTATTGCCTAACCACACCTGCTGTTCCCTTGTATATAAATCTTGGATGATGATGTTCCTTTTATTAGATCAGCATATGGGATTGCTTAATTTAAGATGTGTGAGATGCACCAATTCTAAATAATAAGAGGAGATATGTATGATATAGCAGTAGAATGGATCGCCAAAATGGAGGTGAAGTTAAGGTTTTCAGAGATGAAGAAAAGAAGGAACTAGGAAGATGACTAGGGAGACCGATGGCTGATTAATGAGGACCCTGAGGTCCTATGATTGTAGCTGAGAAAGAGAAAGACCAGGACCGGGTCACATTCTGAATCCACAGATAACGGGACAAGAGTGAACTGACAGATGCATGTACTGTTTGGTGGTGTTCATCTTTGTGTAAATGGCCAATAATTATCAAATCAGTGGTAAAAATTTTTGGTAACATATAGAGGAGGAAAAAATAAGGATCTTGTAAAATATCTGGTTTGTTGACTTTTATACATTTTGATCAGTTGAGTTATTGCAACTCGAAGTAAATTAAATGTAACAAACAGAATTACCTTAAAAATGTTACACATTTATATCGTGGGCAGAGAGAGAGAGAGAGAGAAGGAGGGAGAGAGGGAGAGAAGGGTTGTGTTTGGAGCTCAAAGGGACATATTCTCTTGGGAAACATCAAATTCTTTCTGAAGAGGAGAAGGTAGAAGATGCTTGCATAATTTAGATGAGGCGCATATTCCAGGTTTAAAGAGCTGGCATTCAAAGACTTCTTTAGAAGGGTGGATGAGAAGCTGGAACGTACAAATGGAGAGTGCCCAAAGTGAGAGAGAAGAGGCAGATCAAGTACTCATCAGCTCCTCGGAGAGGAACTAGGGGAAGAAGGAAAGTAAACTGACCTGACATGGAAGGAAATAATAGCTATTAAAGAGTTGGAGGGTTGGGAATAAACTATATTCGTGAAATATTTGAATTTTACATCACCTGAGTGTGTTTTATAGGAACCAGTGGGTGACACGATAATTTGGTATGGCTCTTAAAATAGCTTCAAAATTGTTCTTTAGATAGTATAGGTTTTCCTTAAATGGCTGTATTTAGATTTTCTTATGTTTTTGTTTCTAAAGTTAATATAATATGTATCCTTTGCAGAGTTGGGCTTGTAGTTCCCCAAAAATAAAAATAGCAATTTTGGAAGGCTGTGTAATAATTTTAATTATATCAGCAGGTTCTAATTGTCTGCATACCTGGTAACACCCTAGACCACTACTATCTGCTAGAAAGCCATACTCTCCTCACATCTTATATTACGCCTTTCCGTAAAGCTACCAGAATACTCACTTGCCATATATCTACCTACCTTCCCCTAAAATGCAGGAACCCAGAAAAACACACAGGAAAAGTGAGCATGATTGCTGTGTGGAGATTATAGTGTGGTCTGGGTTGTCCATGTGCTCTCCTTTGAAGACTTTGAATGTGTTTTCCCATTTCTTTTGTGCCTCGAGCCTGCCTTCCCTGGGTTTTATGCCCACTTTTTCCTTCCTTCCTGGCCCAGCATTAGCTAGCTCAGCTGGGCACTGGTGATTTTTGGCCCGGACCCAGGGCGGTTGTAGCTCTGTGTTGGGGGTGGCGCAGCTGTGAGCCCCGTCCAGCCCTTACTTTCGAATGTCACCCACAGCACCCACCTACACAGAGGGGAGACTTGCTCACATGCTCTCATCAAAAGTGAAAATTAGAGCAGGCCCAGACAGCTCTGACCCTGCTTACTTTCTAGTACTATTTTGGTCACTATTTACATTTGCTGGTGAGAAAGCCGAGGCTTTTTTTGTTCCTCAAAACCCTTTTGAAGCCCCATGGCGCAGCAGAAATTATATGTTGTCTGGGCTCCACCACTCAGAGGGAAGAGTGCCGTAAGTACACAATGAGGATGGTGGTGTGGATAACCCTGGCCTGTTTATGTGACTCTCCCAAGCATTCGTAATAGGCCGTATTTCAAAAGTCTTTGGAAGTCTTCCTGCCTGGGATATAAGCAGTATTAGACATCATTTTCTCTGGGCTACTTTCCACTTGACATACAAATACTGAATACTTTAGTCTCCTCAGAGATCTAAAAGAGGTGGTTGAAGAAGTGTTTATTTTTTGTTCTACTCTTCATCTTCTGTGGGTCTTCTCCATGAGTTATGGGGGAAAGTACAATTACCCTGTGAGGGCAAGAACCATTAATTTCATGCCCTGATTTCCCTCACGTACAGCACCTCAGAATTGTTCCGTTGAGCACAGTGGGCCTTGGATACATAATCGTCAAATGGGCACCAGATGATAGGGTCCCACTCAATGTGCCTTCTCCGTGCAGAAGACAGAGGGGAGTGAGGAGGGTCACTCCATCCAGCATGCCAAGATCAACGTACAAAGAGAACTGCAGCCAAGAGCGGAAGCCCAGGAGGCAGGGTGAAGACAAATGTTAGGGGATATTCCCAGGGAAGAGTAAACTATAACAAGTCTCCAGTCAGGGATGTTGGGGTGCAGGGCTCCCCCAGGACCACCCACCTGCTTCAGGTCCCTGGATCAAAGACAAACAGAAAGCAAAAGTATGTCCAAAGTAAGCCATAGAATGGTGCTCTGGAGTCCCTTGAATATGTCTTGCCTTAGATGAAATTGCCTTTAGGAACAATTTAAATTTGTTAAGAACAATACAAATGGAATAAGAGTATATGTCCAGTTTAAAGTCACTGTCGGACTAGGGTGACCTGAAAATCAAGGCCCCTTCTGAGTTTCCACCAGGGGACAGGAGAGAAGCTATCTCCACTAAGCAGGATTATAGGAACAGTGGGAGACAGAGGATGGAGGCTCCTGTGATCACGCTCAGGGAGTCCTACGAGTTCAACGTGCTGGTTTCATATGTGTAGGGGAAAAGCCATGGTGTGAGTAGTGGTTATGTCTGGGTGCAAGGAGTATGGAATTTTATTTTCCTCTTTATGCTTGTTGATTTTCCTTCAATTAGCATGTATTACTTGACAATCAGAAGTCACACATAAAAACGGGGGCGGGGGGAAGTAAAACAAATGTTTGAAATTGATATTAGGTCCGAGAACAAAGTTTCATCTACTAGTGAGAGGTTGAGAGGTCTTAGCTATTCAGCAGTTGGGCTAAGAAGCCATGCTAGCAATAAATCACTGAGGAAAGAATTTTTAAAAATTAATTTAAAACGTTGGATTTCCTAAACCATATCTTTTTCAAGGATACTGATCACGTAATGCACTAAAACGAGTTTTATCCATTTTGAAAAGAAACAACACTCATCTGAAGCTGTAGGTGTTTGGTTTGTGGTGGTTCATTTCAAAGGGGCCATGCTGGCCTTCCAGTTTTAGTTCCAGGCCTAATTCATTAGTAAAGGAAAGTCTTTGATGAAAAGTTAAGGTTGAAAAATATGTTTTGGCTAAGCTCTGCCAAGAACCAGCCTTGGTTTTTTGGTTTTTTTTGTTTTGTTTTGTTTTGGTTTTGGTTTTGTTGTTGTTGTTTGCTTAAAAATATTTTTTTTAACTGTTTACATCCCTACTTTAAGTGCGATGGGTCCAACCTAGTTCATGAAATCATGGTTCACCTTGCACATCATTGTCTCTGATTAAAGCTGATTTGAAAGCCGTGGAAACATTATGGTCTTTTCTTTGTATTTATCATGTGCTACTGATATCATGTACTACTGTACAGTGATTGAGGGAAAACGCATTCCTGACAATAGCAGTTGTTAATCCGGTCATTCAAAAAAAGTTTTAATGTTTTTCATTCTCTTAACTCACATGGGAAACACAATCTTAAAAAAAAAAAAATCCAGTTGGAAACTTCTGAAACTTTCACCTTTTTTCTGTGTGTGAGCTCTACACCCGGTGTGGGGCTCAAACTCATGACCCCAAGATCAAGGGTCACATGCTTTACTGAGTGAGCCAACCAAGAACCCCTCTAAAACTTCATCTTAAAAAAGCAACATAAATCATCAAGTTAAAGGTCTCATAATTTCATCATGAATGTAATTTTTGCTAGATATTTAGGAGCATCAATGTTCGTGTTCATTATTGTACTTTCAGACCAGAATTCGGAAATAATTCACATTTTCTCTGCCCCCACTGTCAGTGAATTTCACTTCACAGGAGAATGAGCTTTTTAACACAGTGGTCTTTAAAATTCTTCAATGCCAAGACCAGCCCCTGCTGTCATGGGAAATATGGCTAGAAGAAGAGACAGATGCCAGTCAAATAAAACAATCACAGACATAAATATAAAAATTATGATCCTGATGGAGCTACCAAAGAGAGGCCCATGGTGCTCCGGGAGGTCATCCTAGCAGGCCGGACTGGGGAAGTTGCTCTACAAGAGTGATGTTTAAGCTGGGATCTAAAGGATGTGTGGAGAAAGATCATTAAGTATTAAGCGGCAAAATCATGCTCCAGATAGAAAGGAATATGTAAAGCCCCGTGGTGAAGCAAGATGGTAGGTGTGCCAAACTCAGAGAGCCAGTGTTGCTGCAGGGGTGGGCAAGGGCGGTGCATGGCAGAGACAGACCAGGGGGCAGGAGTCCTAGAGGCAGTGCCTGAAGACTACGCATGAACCTTTGGAATATTTCCAGGAGAGGAGGACATGACCAGATACTCTATAGCAAGTATTTATTGAGCCCCTTCTAATATGCCAAGCTCTATCCTAGGTCCCTGAAATTCAGTGGTAAATAGGATCCATTCCTGGCCTTCATAGGGTCTTCTAAATAAAAGAGAAACAGAAAAGAAAGAAGAAAAGGATCAAATGGTAATAAGTGTTCTGCAAAGACCTTAGGTGGGATGTCGTAAAGGATGACCAGGCGTCCAGTTTCGGCTGCATGGTCAGGAAAGGTGTCCCCAAGCAAGTGATTATGATCTGAGACTAGCTACAAGAAGTTGACCATGTGAAGGTCATGGGGAAAATATTCCTGAAAGAAGGGAAGAGCTAGTTGCAAGTCTCAACGGTGGTAATAAATTTGGTGATGTTCAAAGAACAAAAGGAAGCCAGTGTGTGGCTGGACCAGGAGGACAAGAGAGAGGCTGGTACAGGAGGCCTGAGGGACAGGTGGTCGTGAGGGCCTCACCTGCCTCGGGGGAGGTAGGATATTATTCCAAGTGTAACGCGAAGCCCCTGGAGAGTTTTGAGCAGGTGAGAGCCATTCACACTTGAGTGGGTCAAGCTGTCTACCGCGTGCAGAAGGTGTAGGAGGGAGATGAAGGGAGACCAGAGGCTGCTGCGGGAGTCTTCAGGTGAAAGGCGGCCATGGCTCAGATGGGGCTGGTGGAAGCAGAGGCGGAGAGAAGGGGGCGAGTTGTGCATCTTGTAAGGTAGGGGAAACAGAACTTACTGATGAATGGCATGTGGCGGGGGGGCTAGGGGAAGAAGGGATGCAATGCTAACTTCTTATATGCCTTTTGAAGTCATAACTGGCTGCTCTGTGGAGACTAGGCCGATAGGAGCCTCCAGGAGCGAGTGGAGACCAGAGAGCAAGCTCTGACAACACAGTCCGAGAATGTCAATTGAGATGGCACCACGTGGACCCAAGCAAAGGTATTGAAGACATTGAATCCACAAGGCTTAGTGAGGAAAACCAGGACTCTGGGGGAGGGGGGTAAGTGAGATAAAAGCAAGTTGTCGAGGAAACCTCCTGAGCTTTTTCCTTGGAGATAACGGGCTGGATTGTGTGGCTGATGCTGGTGCTGTTCGTAGACATGGGGAGAAGTCGATCAGGACGTTACTCTGGCAGCAGTGAGCTGGAAAGGAGAGACCTGTGAGTGCGTTCATAGCCCAGATGAGAATCAGCAAGCACAGTAACAGTGGGCTGGAGAGGAGATGCAGTCAGAAGGCAGGTAGGTGATCCACCAGGAGGTTTAGGGGTAGGGAAAATTCAGGTGTGTCTTCGAGCTTCCTGATTCGGATGACTGGGGGAACATGGGTTCCATTAATCTAGCTCCGAATACATAGGGAGATAAACAGGTTTAGGCGAAGGGGCGGGGTGGGTAGGAGGATAGAGGAAGAAAGTAGGAAAACTGATAATAACATCCAGTTTTGTACGTGCTAAGCCTGGGACATGTGTCATTGGTATCTAGGAAGTAATTATGTATGAGTTTAAGCATGGCACAAAAGTGCATCTCCTCTTCACCGAATTAAGTGTAAACAGCCTGGCGTTCAAGGCCTCTGTGCCCTGACCTTGACTCTGTTTTCGGGACCGCCTCGCCTTCCCAGGGGCTGCTCCTTTGGACTGCAGGTCCATTTTCCTCTTATTTACCTTTGCAAATGCTATTTCTTTGGCAGACATTTCTTCTCCTTTCCCCACCTGCCTGTCCAAATTGCAATTATCATTCAAGGTTTCCCCCAAGTGCCACTTTCTACCTGAAGACTTCCCTGATAATTTCGTGCTCCCCCCCACCATTTCATTTTATTGTATACATATATTTTTAAATTTTATTCCGAAAATTTGCACACCTACCCGAAGTAGAGATTATGGTACTCTATACCCAGCTTCAATAATTATCCATCATCATGCAGCTTCAATAATTATCAAGATCTGGCCACATGTACTTTATCTTTTCTCCCCATTTTCTTCACTAACATACTTTAAAGCAAATTCCAGACGTCATGTCATTTTACCCTGGATGTTCCAGAATGCCTCTCCAAAAATGTGGACATTATCTCACACGGTCAGGGCCACTGTCATACCAAAGAAAATTAGCAATTGTCTTTTAGTATCATCAAATGCCTGCTTCATAACTAGGTATCCCCACTTGAATTTAAAATGCCATTTTGCAGTTGACTTGTCTGAATCAGGACCCAAACAAGATCCAAACATTACATTTGGTGTTTATTTATCTTATATCTTTTTCAATTAAAAGCAGACCCTTTCTCACTTTTTACTCTGTGCTATCAACCTCTTACAGAAACAAAATTTGTGGTCCTGTAGAATGTCCCCCATTCTGTATTTATCTGCTTGCTTCTTTGTGGTGTCCTTGAACTCCTTTGTCTGTCCTCCCTCTTCTCTTTTGTTTTCTCAGTTGGATGCTTAAGACACTTCTTGTTCTCCTGCTTTTTTTGTCCTTATTGCATACCTCCTGTGATAGTGTAAGCTCCTTAAAAAGTAAGACCACGTCTTACCCAACTTGGTGCTTTCCAAATGAGGGCTAATATATTGTCTGCACTTTAAAAACATTATTCAATGGAATTATTTAGAAAGAGTTTTGATTCCTCTTGGGAAAATGTAAACTGGAGTTATTCTCAATGTGAAGAAATTTATACTAGGATTAAGTTGCCAGAGAAATCTCAGTGATGTAGGTCACTCTTTCCTAATTGGCACTGAAAGAATTGTAGACTAACTTAAAGTGGCCCGTTCTTATATGTGAAGAGTCTTAAATTTGAAGCATTATAAAACACTTAAGTGAAATTTCCAAGCCCCCTCCATAGTCTCTGGGTCCCCACAGAAGTGATTTCAGAAATCATTTGTGTTGCACATTCAGCATGAAAACTAGGTCACTAATCATTTTTCTGATCAGGAGAATTTAATTTTGCTTAGTAGTTCAGAAATCAGACTGAAAGACTAACTATAAAAACACTATCACGTGTATGCTTTGTTGTTGATAACTAACTGCAATCCAAGCTTTAATAACTAAAAGGGAGTGGAAGAAACTTCAAAAGGTTGCATGATAAATGTTTTTGACAATGTGTCAGCTGAACATTAAACAGGATCTTTGTAAATCCTCTCATTCTAAGTGGTTTAAACAGAAAGTTTTAAACTTCTTTCTTTGTAAGTATTGGCTCCAGATATCACAGTATCTTAAGGTTGAAAGAAAGAAAGAAAGAGAAAAATACTTTCTGTGGCATATATAATTTCCATCCCCTCTGTGAATGTGGGAATGCCGGAAACAGGCTCACCTAAGGATCTCTGCCTCCACGTCTTGGGCATCTTCTCTTTCATGGTCTAGGAATACGCCAGTGTTTTACTGGAATGACTGCCTTTATAACCTATATGAGCATGGACACAAAATGATAGAAATGCAAATGGATACATAAAATTGTAATACTCTTCAAATGCCAACTTTGGAGAAAATCTCCAAGTTTACAGATTGTCGCACAATGAGAATGCTGTTGGTCCTTACGTGGACAAAATGAAGTCTAGAACTAGGTAGTACAAAAGGAATGTGCATGCATGCGTGTGTATGCTTCAGGGTGTGTGCGTGCGCACATGCACTACAGTGTTTCAGAGAGAAAACATGTAAGACAAAGGAAGTTCCTTGGTGTGTATGAGTTCCTTAGGGTTGCCATCACAAAGGACCAAAAACCAACTGGCTTAAAACAGCAGAAAGTTATCATCTCACAGTTCTAGAGACTAAATGTCTGAAATCAAGGTGTCAGCAGGGCCGTGCTAAAGTTTCCAGGGAAGAATCCTCCCTTGCTTCTTTACCTTCTGGTGTTTCCCAGCAATCTCTGGTGTGCTTGGCTTATAGATGCATCTCTGTCCAGTCTCTGTCTCTGGTTTCACATGGCCAACCTCTTCCCTCTTCTTCGTATAGGAAGACCGGTCATACTGGATTAAGGGCCTACTCTAGTCCAGTATGACTTCTTAACTAATTCCATCTTCAAGGACCCCATTTCCAAATAAAGCCATTTTTTGAGGTTCTGAGGTTAGGACTTCAACATGTCTTTTTGAGGGCATGTAATTCAACCCAGAATATGGCGTAATGCCCTTCTTTTGTGACACCATACTCTGATAGGCAAACCACTGGCATCATTTTTACTATTGAATCTGTGACACAGAAACTTTTTTCCTCCTGCCTTCTATACATTTTGATTCATTAAGTTAAAGACTAAATATCTTAAGACCAAACCCAGATCATTTCCAGTCATTGAAGGCTTTTGAAGGAAAGTAGCATTAGCATAGACAGTTGGAGGTATTCTAGATAAGATGAAGAAAGGAACAGAGGCCCTCAGGGCAGTGGGGGGGGGTAGAGGGGAGACAGAGAGGCAGGTGCTCAGGCAGCACCATTCCCTCCTCCAGGGTCCCTGGACCTGGGGCCATTTCCTCTCTTTATGACTTTCTAGCTGGAAAGCTTGGGCAATCTGTAGCAGCTTTAGCTGCCTCCCAAGTGAGGCTTCTCAGAGAGTTATTGTGAAAAGAAGTGGAGTATTTAAGGCTCCTAGCCTGATGAAGGAGCTGACATGTTAGCACAGCGCCTGACCTGTGGGATCTGACATGTTAGCACGGCGCCTGACCTGTGGGATCTGACATGTTAGCACGGCGCCTGACCTGTGGGATCTGACATGTTAGCGCGGCGCCTGACCTGTGGGATCTGACATGTTAGCGCGGCGCCTGACCTGTGGGATCTGACATGTTAGCACAGTACCTGACCTGTGGGAGCTAACGTGTTAGCTTTGAGTTAGTATGCTGAGCACAGTAAGCAAGACTATGGAGGGATTTGGAACTAGGTAGAAGAATGTTAACCTTGACAGGGTTAAGAGATGGTCAGGCATTTATGTTTTTGGAGTTGGAGAATGGCAATAAAAAGATAGTCTTTGAGAAAAATTTGTCTTCCAGGGGGTTGCAGTGAGTTCACAGCCGGGAAAAATATGGAATCCCACTGTGCAAAAATGAAGGCTGAAGTAAGAGTGCCTTCAAATAGAAATTGAAGGAACTCAGGCAACTAACCGGGACTGAGAATTGAAAGAGGGACAGCCCACGGAGGGCCATGAGTTTAAACCCAGGTGGCGGTAGAAAGAGGGCTGTGTCACTGATGGGCAGGACAGTGGGGAGGGAAGCTGGTGGAGGAGGAACACCATGAGTTTGGTCTTGGACTTGATAGTCTGAGATGATGGTGAGCAGCTGTGTGCACACAGAGACAGTGGGAGACACCACACCAGAGGACATGCGAGATGTGTGTGGAGATGAGCTTTAGGGCCCTCAGCAGGAAGGTCCTTACTGGAGCTGGGAGCCACTGCCCGGGGGACAGGGGACGCTGGTGTCATGGTGCGCACTCCACCTCTAACACTCAACTCAAGATCTCACTGCCCCGAAGTGCTTCCTTCGTGATCTCTCTCTCGCTCGTGGTCGTCACTGGCATCGTATTACCACTGAATCTGTCTCACACAGAAATGTATTTTCTCTCTTCCTTTCCATATATTTTAATTCTGCTCTGTCTGTCCCCCGCCCTTGGTTAATGACAGCCCCCAGCCACCTCCGCAGGGAGCCCCGTGGCCATTCCTTCATCTGCCTTCTCTCTTAGCCGGCACGTCCCTTCTTCAGTTTTAATAGAGGAGACAATCACGGTTTGTTGGAATGAATGCTGCAGGCTCAAGGGATCACGTGTGTGACTGATTAGCCATTTTAAGAAAGTCGAAATTGAAATGAATGACTTATGGGTGCTCCCTCTTCCCTGGGCTTGTGCAGAAGAGGGGTGGTCTGCAAGACATCAACACTTTTCACTCTGTCGCCCTCTTCCATGATCCTGAAACATCCTAGCTGTGGTTCTTGAACTTGATCCTCGATTTCTACTACCTGAGATAAGAACCTGTGATTTGGATTTCCTGAGTAGAAAAATACTTGCTACTTGAAGAGGAGACGTGGTCAGGTCAGGAGGGTCTTTGTGTGGCTAGGGAAACATTGATAAGGTGCGTCAGGAGATGCCAGCTTCCTCAGGTCATAGTCTTGGAATAACATGACTTCTGTTCCTAGAACTTGTGTTAAGACCAGGAAAAACCAACATTTTTAAAAGTGCATTTTTAGGACTTTTAAAGGAAGTTCTTTAGGAATTTTAGAAGCCTGAAAATAGGTGAGAAAAAGAGAAGAGAGATTAGGTAAAAACTTTCTTCTTCTCGGGTGAAAACGCTATTCTTGTTTTTCATACTGGCCACAATAATTTTGCCTTTCATGCTGAATCAGTAGCCTACTACGTACTATAGCAATGGCTCACGTCCAAGTGCAATTTCTTATACATGTGGTTTGTTGCAACAAGGACTAGAAACTTTCCACCTGAAAGGAATCTTGCCTGATGTGAAGAGTAACATATGTATGGGGTTAACACCCCCAAAGATCTCCTTTTCTTCATACCAATATCACCAGAGACTGAATTATGAGGGTTAAAAAAGAAAAAAAAAAAGTGCTTGCTTGGAATGTGAAAAAAAAATTAAAAACCTGAATGTAAGCCATAAAATATATATATACTGTTGTGTTTTAAATACATTAGTGGCCTCTGCAGTGACTGTGGTTCTGGTTTTCTTTAGATCTCTAGTATGAGCCCGTTCTCCATCACTGTAGAATCACTAATAAAACTTTCTTATGGTTTGTTATTCATCCTGGGTAGGTCTAAATGAAGAAATCACTTTGAAAGAAATCTTGACTGGCATTTCAGTTGAAGACTTGTTACTTTTGTTAGTAGATTTAGCCTATTAAAAAAATAAAATCAGACAGGAGCTATAGTGGCCTCTGTAAATAGCCAGTGAGACCACCCAGGAAAAATGTCACTCTCCCATTGTATCATCTTCCCTCCCCCTCAGAGTTAGATCTCCTCATCTGGGAGACAGGGCTGGGTCTTCCTGCTGTATCCCAGTTGTTCAAGATGTGCTTTAAAAAAAGTCTATAAATCTGACATAAAAGTAGTGAGATTTTGTTGCTTTTCTTTCATTTTCCCTAGCTTTCAGTTAGCAATAGTAGAAAGAAAATCATCTGCTGTTTCTGTGTCCATTGACATGCCAAGGAAAACCGACTCGTCAGAAATAATGTCGGCACCATTTGTAAACTGAATTGAAGTAATGCTACTTACACAAATGTGGGCGTTATTAAAAAGGCAATTAAGGTTTAAATGAGAGTCATGCCTATATCCCCTTCATAATTATTGTCTCTTCCCTGTAGTCACAGATCAGGTGTCATTTCCGGTTGATAGATAAACCAATCGGGATGATGGTTTATATCAAGATTTTATAATCTTAATAGATATTTTATGACACAAACTTTTAAATCATCTTACATGTTTTAAATAGAAAACAGACCACTTCCATTAAAAAATAAACCTGGAATTTTACTGTCTATAAATTATATCTTAATAAAAATATAAATAAGCCTTCCCTTTCCAATTATCTTCTCCTTAGGTCAAAATATGAACATCACTCCTTGCTTCCTTAACTTTATGTTCAGAATACACATGGGGAAGTCCTTCTATATCTCTCCTACCCATTGAATGATGAATGAATCATGTCTTCTCTGAAGTAAGATAGCAAATTCAAACCTCATGAAAGGAAGGATATGGTGACTTCATGTTTTTTAAGTAGGAAAAGCTTAACATTTTTTTTAGCTTCTCATTATGGAAACTTTGAAACATACACAAAAGTAGGGGGAATAGTATGCAGAACCCCCATGCACCCATCAATTTTCAACAGTTTGCCAGGTGGACTTCTTTTGGGCAGCATCTTTGGTACAGATACTCGGCTTCTTTGCTTATTAAACTCCTTGGCCGTGCAGAGCTTGCTGCTAATGAGGCCCCTCCTGCATTTCACCCAGCAGAGGCTCGTCTGCTTCCTCGTTTCATGACCACAGACCTAACCCAAAGTCTTCAAAATCAATGACTTTGAGGACCCCAATTTTATATTTACACAGGGCAAAACTTAATCCATGATTTTTTGGTCTACATATGCTTTACCCCAGTTTCTTCAAATAAAAGAACTCTACACTATTCGAGATTCCCACTTCCCAGAGAACATGTAGAACACGGTCTATGGGAGAGAACCAAGGAAAGGGTCCATTTATCCTTTGCCCCTCAATGTATGGCAGGCTCAGAAAAATGTGCCCATAGGCCTCGTGATGATTTGTGAAAAAGTCAGACATAGGCATTTTGCCAAAACTTGGCAACACAGGATGAGGCAGAATGTAAGCATAAAATGCATTCAATTTCAAGTCAGTGAGAACTGGTTTGAAAACTCTTAAAAAGCAGGAAGGCATAGTCCTACAGTCTACCTAACAACATGGAAGAGCTCACTCTGCTGACAGTGTTTCCAGAAGTGACTCAGGAGAGGGAAGCTTTTTCCTCTTGATTCTATTTTGATTAGAACGTAGTTTTCCAAATTTCTCACAATGGAGGTTTTGGTAAAGATGGGGACGTAGAGAGTTTGAGATGGTAGTCTCTGGTGACAACCTGGAGGCCAGATATTCTGGGTGATGAGCTGAGGACAAATTTGCTTGCCCAGACAGCCTACCGAAAAAGGATCACAAGGTGATAGCTCTCATGGGCCAGAATGGATGCCCACCCTCACCTCCATCTGTGGAGCTGGCCGAGAGGTTGGCTAAGGGCAAGGTCAGATCTCTAGAAAAACTTCTGGTCACACCAAAAGACTAAGTCTGAAAGCCTCTGTCATATGCCTTGTATACTGGGAACATTCTGTCTATCTGTCTGTCTATCTATCTATCTATCTATCTATCTATCTATCTATCTATCCATCTATCTAAGCAATCTCTCTACCCGCTGTGGGGCCCAAACTCATGACCCCAAGATCAAGAGTCATACACTCTTCTGACTGAGCCAGCCAGATGCCCCATTTCTTTTTTATCACTATAGCACAGGGTTTCTCCCTTCCAATGACTTTTTCCTTCATAAAATAACTTGTTAACCACTTTATAATTGAAACGAACTCTTTTGTTTCATTTATTCATTATAAAAGGCATGTATCTGCCATCATTTCATGTTTGTTTAATTGATTGAGAACTGCCAGAGAAACTTTGGTTTTTAATAAGACTTCAAATAAGTCCTTAATGCATGATTTTACAAGTTGAGTGCTTTGCTTTGAATCGTGTTTATAAATTTTATGAAAATAACATCGACTCTAGTACTCTTTCTTTCCCCCCAAACCAACAGCAAAGCTCTAGTACTGACACGGGGGCTATTTAATGGGGACCTTAGCCACCAGCCCTTCTCACCCCGCAAAGTCCATTGACATGTATAATCTTTCAGACTTTAATTTGCCCTAATTATTTTCATATTTTAAACAAACAAATCAAATTATCTTATAACATGCTCCCTTTTAAGGAGTGTGGTATACCCTCATTGTTCTTGCAAAGCTTATTATGTCATTTACATTTTTCTTCTGGAAAGTGTCATTCTTTCTTCCCGACCACCACAAAGCACTCTGAAAGTCGGCACAGTGTAGCTTCCTACAGCAAGCTGACTTACATGGCATTTAAAGACAGGTTTAATTGGGAGAAAAGAACTGCCTTTTCAGTAATGATGCAAGTTAACACAGCAGAGCTGAGAGATGAGGAATAATTTTGCAGAATGAACAGTTTAACCATGCAAGTTGGATTGTTTTATATTTGTGACCCAATGTTGGACATTCTGTTCTTTCATTATCATGGGCTTTTCTCAGGAATAAACCAAAAGTTGTGATTTTGTGTGTGTGTGTCAAATGTCAGATCTGAAGGCTTTTGAATAAAGAAGCCACAACTCGAAAGAATGTTCCTTCTTGTACTGATTGAGTAATTGTGGTCACTTTCACACTGTCCTTATGTCAGATTCTGAGGTTGGAACTCTAATGGCCTAATAATTTTTTAGAATATGAGACTAGGAACAGCTGCCAATATAAACCATCATTTTCCTTTCATCTAAGTACATCTGAACTTTTTTGAAAGTGGTATATTATTTGGTTACTTTTCCAATTTTTTAAACTGATTTTTTAACAGATAATAAAAGTAATTTCTAGACATACTGCTTTCTCTGATTAACCTTCAAAAGGTCACGTCTTACATCTTTAAATTACAAGCAAATTTGCAAAACGGTACCTTTTTAAAAAGCAAATGTAATTTCACTTCTAGTTTGATAACATTGATAAAATATGGTTGACTTAGACTTGTCACTGTGTGGAGTGTGGAGAAAGGATCAGATGTAATTCTGTGACCCGTCCTATTAGAAACGCTTTCAGCTAGAGCCCCGTAAGGCTCAATTCTCAGCTGCCCCCTCACCCCCAAGTTCTCACCGGCCCCCTTGGCCTCCTCCCCCTCTGCCTGCTCTTCCATGGGCTGTCAGCCATGATTCAGATTCTCGAACCTCTTCGCTTTCGACTTACTTCCCCAAGGAAGTGTCCTATTTGCACCTAGTCTGAGACCCCTCTCCGCTGCTCAGAGCCCCCTCCCACTGTGACTGGTCCTCTGTGAAGTCCCACCAGCACCTTAACCTCAACTTGTCAAAAACCAGCCTGCCTCCACTGCTCTGGCTCCCTGTCCCTCCAGTAGTCCGCGGGGTCTATTCTGTGGCCGACCAGTGTCAAAGCCTTGTGGTACCTCGGAGTCCCTCTTGCCCTTGACGCCCCATTCGTGATTCCGCCACCGCCACCCCCAGCCCTCCTTCAAGCCCTCCTGTCCCGTCTGGCCTGTGCTTTTGCAGCAGCCTCCTTACTTGAGCCCTGGCTTCACTCTGCAGAGTTAGTCGCTCACAATTCAAGGGAAAAAATACCGGGGCATGAACAGGGCCAAATACTGCCACAGGATGGGGAAGAAAACTGGCTTCTGGCTTGGGCTTTGGGAGGGAACAAGTGATTGATGAAAATGGACTCGGGAGCGTGGAGGAGACAGCTGGCCGGTGTGACGGGGATGCCCAGAGGGTAGAGAGGAGGACAGGGGACGCTGCGTGTGGCCGCTCCCAGGGTCTGCTGCCACACGAGGAGGAGGGAGACGAGGCAGGGAGCAATGTTTTGTTTAAGACAACAGAGGTGCACATCTCCTTTATTTTCTTCTACGAAATAAAAATAAAAACTCGGGGCACCTGGGTGGCTCAGTCGGTTGAGTGTCAGACTCTTGGTTTCAGCTCAGGTCATGATCTCAGGGTCGTCGGGCTCCGTGGTCTGCGGGCAGTCTGCTTGAGGATTCTCTCTCCCTCTCCCTCTGCCCCTCACCTCCCCCGCCCCCATGCATGTGCATGAGGGCGTGCTCTCTCTCTCTCTCAAATAAATAAATAAATAAATCTTTTAAAAAATAGAATAAAGATAAAAATTAAAACAAAAAAAAATACAGGAAGTGGTGTATTTTTTATTGTGGCAGAAAGCAGACAATATATTACCACAAGTAACAACGATGTCATATATATACATATAT
This sequence comes from Phoca vitulina, assembly GCF_004348235.1. Taxonomy (NCBI): domain Eukaryota; kingdom Metazoa; phylum Chordata; class Mammalia; order Carnivora; family Phocidae; genus Phoca; species Phoca vitulina. The sequence goes on from NW_022589744.1 coordinate 5,121,894, forward strand.
AATATATGTCTAGCTATAGATATTTGGAAGGTATAGTTGTATCTTCTCTGTTTCGAGAAACATAATAACCTTCAGTTGAACGTGCTGCATTCAGGACGTTTGGAAGCCCTGATGACTGAAGTACATTTCCTCAGGGAGGATAGCTCAAATATTTCTTAGCTCCTTCCACAAACATGAATTCAGTGTCAGGTGTCGAGCTGGTCTGGCGCTAGGCTTGCAGGCCTGAGGGGGAGAGAGCCCCGAGCTGCTGCTCATGCTCTCAGTCCTGCACGGACACAGACGCTGATTCTCTGAAGCACTAGAAGGATAAAAGCCCAGAGGAGTCCATTCTTAGCTCTCAGGATTGACGCCATCAGGCAGAGCAGGTGGGGAAGCTTGCAAGCAAAGAAAAGAGAAGAATAGGTACAGAGGGAGGAGGAGGCAGCACGAGTAGCAAAATGTACAGAATGTGAAGTTAATGTTTTAAAATTCCAGTCCAGGGCGCCTGGGTGGCTCAGTCGTTAAGCGTCTGCCTTCGGCTCAGGTCATGATCCTGGGGTCCTGGGATCGAGGCCCGCATCGGGCTCCCGGCTCCGCAGGAAGCCTGCTTCTCCCTCTCCCACTCCCCCGGCTTGTGTTCCCTCTCTCGCTCTCTCTCTCTCTGTCAAATAAATAAATTTTAAAAAAATAAAAATAAAAAATAAATAAATAAAATAAAATAAAATTCCAGTCCAGTGCCTGAGAAGCGGCCACGGGGACCTGAGCAGGCTACGGAACCTCGCCGAACCCCAATTCTGTGCTCTCCAACACAGAGGAAGCAGCACCTACTGCCCAGGATTGCAGTGAGGGTTAAAAACAAACCCCACACAGTCAGTGATAGCCGCCCTGGTTATTGATCCTGGCCACAGCCCCGCAGCGGGACGCCGAGGCTTCACGGGGCTCAGCCTGGCCAGAGCCAGAAGACAGAGGTCCCTGCAAGCCACGCTCAGGACTTTGAGCTGTATCTCAGGGACGCTGGAGTCTTGTTCAAGCATTTCAGCGCTGACATAATTAGATTTCGGTTTAAGAAGATCACTCTGACAGCAGGATGAGAGTGGATGGGAGAGCAGGAAAGACTGGGAACAAAAAAACATGCAAACATTCTTCCCACTACAGTAATCCTTCCTCTCCCCAGTGATGCCATCAGAGAAGCGGATACGATCCTATTTATTGGTAGCTACCAAAAGGAAAAAAGAAACTGTGACTTGATCAACAAACATAGGAACAGTTACATTCCCAGACCACAATACCAGAATTGTAAACAAGAAGACCTTCAAGCTTGTTGGCAGACTTGGTTGAATTGGGGATTTTATAGTCAAGCATAATATCAAAGAGCCCCTAAAGCTTTTAACCTCATCCTCAGACCTTTTTACTTTTTAAATTAGAGGTTCTTGGCCTGGGGTTCAGCCGTGGATGGGCTTCAGGCAATCTGTAGACTCCCTGATCTCAAAGACCGGATTATAAGCATACTTTTTCCATGTGGGGAGTGACCACATCTCATTCATCAGATGCTGGCTTGCTGGATCTAGAACCCCAGAAAAGGTGAAGAACCACTATGTATATCTGTATGTAGATATACCTAGCTTCAACCCAACATCTTTGCTTGGATGTGTAATGGGCATCCCAGACTTAACGTAATGCATCCCAAGCTAAACAGATGTTCTGCTCCGACCCCTCCCATACCTTCCCCAACTGCCTTCTTCTACCTGCTCAAGCCAAAATCCTGGGGATCTTTTTATTTCCATGCTCTGCATCCACCCCTTGGGGCTGTCACTCTATCTTCAAACCCCCAACTGCTACCACCCACCACCCTGGTCCATTTCCCCATCGTCCTTCCCCAGTATGTTTCAATGCCTCTACCCTGCCTCCCTGCTTCTGCCCTTATCCCTTTTCCATCTATTCCTTACAGAAACTAAAGCAACACTTGCCCACACCCTCCAGTAGCCTTCCTTCTACCTCTGAATAAAATCTAAAGTTCTTATTTGCCCTCCAAGGCTTTGTGTGACTTAATGTGACTTGGCACCTATGATGTCCCTGATGGTTTGGCTCACCCTGTGCCCACTCTCCACGCTGACTCAAACACGCCACCTCAGGGCCTTTGCACATACAGTGTCCCCTGCTTGGAAGGCTCTGCCTGCAGTTGTCCATGACTTGCTCTCTCTCCTCCTTCCAGTCTTGGCTCAAGTCATCTCAGACCACCGGTTTAATATTGCAATACCTTCCTCGACCCCAATCCAGAATATTCTCCTGGCCTGCTTTATTTCTCTTCTACAGTTATCACTGATATATTACACTTATTTGCTTATTGTCTACCCCCCAATGTAATACAAGCTTCATGAGAACAGGGAATTTTTTGTTGTCTGGTTTCTTTTACTATTCTATCTCGAGAGCCTATCACAGTTCTTGACACATAGCAGGAAATCCATTGTCTTGATTGAATGAATTTTATTTTGAGAATTTATTTGGTACCTTTGCAGTTACCATGCCATGTGTCCTTCTCCCTGTAACTTTCTGTATATCATATCCATAATTACGTCAGATTGTTTGAGTGCATTCTATTTCTTTACGACTTCCCCTCTTTACTTAAAATAGTGATGGAGGCAATGACAATTATTGATCTCATGGTTCCTAAATTCCCCATGTTAACCTGAATTCTGTTTCCAGCAGCCACTTGGCCACTGAAAGAGCTCCTCTCCGTACACTTCTTACGGGCTCCTCAAATTCCACACCATCCTTCATGACTTAATAAAGACATTCCTTTAAGGTTACTATTAGTGTAATTTGGAAACCTGTCATGTTAGTCCGACATTACAATTCCTAGACTGTCACAACACTTCTCAGAGTGCAGCGGTACCTTGCAGGTGGACGAGAGAGCTACATTCATTAGCGATAGCTTTATGCTTGATTGCATGCTTGTGGCTCTGTGCTGGGAATATCAGAGACATTTTTATAAACGGAATGTGCTAATGTGTCTGTCTTCTCTTTGGAATTTGTGATACTGGTTATTCCTAAAGTAGAAAACACCTGGGCGTCGCCTTAAAAGTCTGGTTTTGTTTGCCTGAGCTCCGGGGAAGAGCAGTAATGGCTCGAGCCGAGGCCTTTCTAATGCCAGTTCAGGTGGCAAGACTTCGTTTCGAGGATGCGAATTTTTAACGTGTACGTGTTTATCTTACACCGTTTCAGGCTTTACAAGAAGAACTAGAAAACCGCGCTAACCAGGTGCGATGCGCAGAGAAGAAACTACAGCACAAGGAACTAGAGTCACAGGAACAGGTAGGCACTCCCCGCTGCCGCTGGCCCGGTTGGCCAGCTCCCTGTCCCCAGGCCAAGCCGCTTCCTTACTTCCCGTTGCCCCTGGGGTGCGCCGGCTGCGAGGAGCAGAGTACCCCACCCCTAGTTGGCGGAAGCGGCGTGGGGACTGCTTAGCTCCCATGACCGGAGTCTGCAGGTAGGGCAGGCTCTGCTCGGCCATTCCCGTGGCTCCACCTCCCGTGATGGCTTCATCCCAGAAGCAATCCAGGAGGGCCACTGCAGCTCCAGGCATACCGTGCAGACCTGGCGGTGTCCAGAATGCCCTCCTGAAGAGTAAGAAGACCTTTCCCAGAACCGCCGCCGCCCCCCTCCATGCCTCCCTTCACATCTCATTGGCCAGAACCGGTCACGTGCTCAGCCGGGCCTGTCCAGTCCCTGACGAGAGGACTCAGGGGCCCAAGCTAGCCTAGACCGATTGGGACGCACCTGCTGGTGAGGGGCTAGGGGAGGGAGGATGGCCTGGACCGAGAAGGGGGAAATGGGTGCTGAGTATGCAGCCGACAGGGGCCTCACGTCATCACACTCAGGTGTATGGACATTCTCGTGCTCACGTAAATCAGATTTTCTTTTGAACTTTACTTTTCCCCCTCTTTCCACTATGTTGATGAAATAAGTCTAAAATAACCAGAATAATCTGGCTATGACAGTAGCTAATGGCCTATTTTATTTTCAAATGACAGGATTATTTTCATCCAGTTCTTCTGGTTATAGTGAATTATTCTTTGTGGTAATTTTGACAGCTTAAACTAAAAAGTCAACAACGTTATCAATAGAGATTGTGAGTCTTGATGAAACCTTTGATAAACGCATTTTCCCCAGCCATTGGATAGAGGATTGCTAACGTTCTCCTAAGTGCCACCAGCCTTTGTGCCCAGAAAGTGCCATAGGTATCGACAGATTCTCACACTTCAGTTGTCTCGTAGAAACATTAGGTTAGATAATTAAGACCTTGTGGGACGAGTAAACACTGAGGTACGGCTAAGAGGGAAACTTTATTCATCTTTGCAGATGTTTACAAACAGACACCGAGGTAGGGGATTGCACAAAATGGCAAACGTGAGCATCTAGTAGATGCTGAATATTACCGCTTAGTGCATTGACTTGACCGCCTATAATTCCTTCCTACTCTCTGATCTGTATCCTTTGTAACATATATGCCGTGTATCTATGTATATATCATGTCTTATACAATGTGCATAAGTATGTATGTATGTGCACATACATGGATATATATGAATTTCCTAGAGTCTAATGTACAGTCAATAACAGGATCACAATGTAAGATGATACTAGGATGAAACATTTAATAATAACTACACTTGATCAAAGGTGTGAAGGTGACAGACACTGTCTGAGACACGATACACACAGTAGTTCCCTTGTCGTGATAATAACCACATAGGGCCAGGACTATCATCCCCGTTTCATCAAGGGCACGCTAAAACCCGGAGAGGCTGAGTAACTCGTCCAAGCTCACACAAGTAGTGACTAGTAGAGGCGGATTCGAAGCCGGATGTATCAGAATTCTGAACCCTTCCTCCTTCCATGACATTTCTGGTGAATAAAAAGGCTGCACAGCAGTGACGAACGGTTGCAGATACCTGGTACGGTGGCAAATGCCGCTAACCCTCCGTGGGCCGAGCGCAGCAAAGAGCGAAGGCGACCAAAGCGAGCAGATTTGGCTGCAGATGACGACGGCTCATGGGACGGCGGCGTAGTGTTCAGCTGCAGCCCGCATAGGCCTGCTCGCCGCGGAAGGGCGGCTGAGCTCACTCCGTCTGAGATGCTCAGAACTAGAAGACCAGCTGCTTAAAGGCAGGAAATGGTGCTCCCTCCTGGGGCTCCTCCAATTTGTGATAAAATATGACTTAAGGTAAAACTTTGTTGACATCACTCTAATTCGTGGCAAAACTTCACACAGAAAATTCCATAATATATTGAGAGTAGGGAAATTAAGAAATCCCAAATGAACAATAGGGAAGGATTCAGGGGCCATTTTCTGTCTTTTTTTATTGACTTCTTTTTGATCATCAAAGTTGCTTTCATCTTTGTAGTGACAATGGCTTTTTAGACTATTTCTTGCACTAATTCCTGATATCTTCTGTTAGGGCTACAGTTTACCAAAGAAATGTCAGGAAATACCCATGGGTAAAACTGAATATTTCGTAATCATTGCAACCATAAAATGTTGAATTCTTTCCACAAGATCCTAGGGTGTGGCTAGGATTCGATGCCAATTGTTTCAACAAAACTCAAGAGCAAATAATGGGCACATAATAAATCCTATTCCTCTATCTTTCCCTTAATTTAACTTTGGTTTTATCTAAATTTGACCCGTGGCCCCCTTTCAACTTGTGACACTAATGGAAATAGTCAAAAATAATTACAAGTATCGCCATGGACATTTTGTAGGGTCTCCTTATAGATGAGCTTACTTAGGATATTTCAAATGTCAAAATTGTTGTGTAGGGTTTTCTTTTTTGCATCTGTCAAAGCAACTGTAGGACCAGGAGCCAGCCTGACATCAGCCTCTCAAATAATCAAAACAGCTTCTTGGAAATTTCTTCTCTTTCTTTTCGACCAAATATTATTATCCTGATACTTGTTGCACAAAGAATCAAAATTGAGACTGGCAGAATTACAAAAGACAATTTCCTGGCCTTCCTTTTTTAACTTGCTTGCTTAAAAAAAAAAAAAAAAAGTTTAAACTGTTTCTGCTTTTCATTTAAGAAAAATTCCTGTGTTTTGAGTCTATAAAAACAAAAAATGAATGAGGCATTTTAAAAGTTATGTTTTTAATTAAAAACAAAAAGCTGCTTCTCATCAGGTCTTGATGGGTGGTATTCTTGCTGTCCACCCCTTGCCTGCGCGCCGTCACCTCTCCCCTCACCCCAGGGGCTGCAGTCAACGGAGTCACCAAAGAAGGCTTGTTCACCCATAGTTCCAAAGGGTTAATGTGCTCTGATGCACCTTCAAGATAACACAAATAAAATGAGAAGAATACTAATTTTCTAAGTCAGCCCTATAGAAGCACGTTTCCTATAATCCACAAAGAACAAAGTAATTTAAAAATCATCCTTATTTTTCTCCATACCAGGAGTTAATAAATTTCGAATTCTAGATTAGATCGAGCAAGAATCCCATACGTGCAGCAAGAAAAAGGGATCAGAGCTCTGAGCGAACTTCCTCATTGTGCAAGGAAACGAAGCCATCAGAAAAGGAAGGGAATCCCTAACGTGGTAGTGGTGGGCCCAGGGTAGGACTGCTCCTACCTATCCAGCTCACTCGCAGGAAATTATTTTCCGTTATATGGAGCACTCTGTAAAATGGATAAATGCCACGCATCTCTTAGGTTCAGATATGTGTAAAACTAAATCTCATTCATGGGAGCAAACAAGATTTCATTGTTTGCAATGAGACTAAGTAATTTTCTAGCCCTGGCCAAGATAATTCGATCTGATAAGTTACAGAAAAGAGAAGGAAGAAAAGAAATAGTCTAACATTTTACTTGGTATTTTTAACACTATACAAAGCAATATTTATCACAAAGTCCCCAAACAATGTCTGATAATAACATACATGGGACAAAACCCCTCCTTTGAACTGAGTATCTTAAGTTTTGAAAGTATGAGTAGCTTTGATTACATTGGTCACACAGTTTCTCAGCAGATGATTTTAAATAAGTTAGTAAAAAAAACAATACCTTCAAGATCCAATAAATAAAGTATAATGCTGCGCATTTCACTCACAGTGTCCTACTTTTTTTTGCACAAAGTCTCATTCTTTTGATAGGCATATTGTGCCAGGCAGTGATCGGTACTGAGAAGACACAAAGATGAATAAGTCATAGTTCTTGTCTTCAAGGAGCTTACAGTCAAGTAGAGCAGAGAACATATGTGTAAAACGGACTTCAGGCATGGAATTTAAAGGAGGTTTTTTTTTCTTCTAACTGGCATAGAGGTTCAAACTCACAAGATGCAGAAAGAACACACACGTTGGCACTGCTGTCCGTCTTCCCCAAGGGGAAGGGACGGAAAGATCTCTAGCTGGTAAAAGGGTAGGGTCCACCTCCTCAGGTAGGCTGTGGTTTCAGGAGCCTGTGGCCTTCAGGGGAACCAGGTCCTTGCTAAATGGTCGGGACTGGGGAGGCGGGGGGGGAGCAGTACTTCTGCCAGCTTCTTGTGGAGCACATGGGCCGCTACCTCATCTTGTTGCCTGGGACTGCCCTTGGAGAGCCTGTCTGGTTTTATGGCTAGCATTTTGGGGCAGCCAGCTGGTTTAGTTCCTAGTCGTATCTGGTGTGCCCAGGCATGAAGGGTCTGGACTGCGCTGACACAAGTAATTCATAAATTGTCTTAAAATATAGAGTGAAGGCAGCCTGCTGAATGGGAAAAGCTATTTGCAAATGATATATCCTATAATGGCTAACATCCAAAATATATAAAGAACTTATACGACTCAACACCAAAATAACCCAAGCCATCCGATTAAAAAATGAGCAGAGGACCTGAATAGACATTTCTCCAAAGAAGACATCCAGATGGCCATCAGACACATGAAAAGATGCTCACCATCACTCATCATCAGGGAACTGCAAATCAGACCACAATAAGATATTACCTCACACCTGTCAGAATGGCTGGAAGCAAAAAGACAAGAAATAACAGGTGTGGCAAGGATGTGGAGAAAAAGGAACCCTCGTGCACTGTTGGTGGGAATGTAAACTGGTGCAGCCAGTCAGGAGAACAGTGTGGAGGTTCCTCAGACAATTAAAAATAGAATTACCATATAATGCAGTAATTCTACTTCTGGGTATTTACCTAAAGAAAACAAAAATACTAATTCAAAAAGATAAATGCCCCCCTATGTTTATTGCAGCATTATTTACAATAGCCAAGATATGGGAGCAATCTAAGTGTCAATCAGTAGAAGAATGGATAAGGAAAATATGACTTATATATGTGAGAAGAGAGAGTGTGTGAGAAAGGGAGAGAGAAATTGGAATCTATATGAAATATATATAAATGGAATATATACAATGGAGTAAATTCTCTCTATATATATGTATGTGTGTGTATGTGTGTGTGTGTATACACACACAGTGGAATATTACACAGCCATAAAAAGTGATGAGATCATGCCATTTGCAACAACATGGATGAACCTATTATGCTGAGTGAAATAAGACTGAGAAAGACAAATACCATATGATTTCATTTATGTGGATCCTAAAAAAACAAAACAAATGAATAAACAAACAAAAAGCAGAATCAGACCTATAACAGAGAACAAACTGGTGGTTGCCACAGGGGAGGGGCATGGGGGGATGGGCAAAATGGATACCGGGGGGAGGGAGATAGAGGCTTCCAGTTATGGAATGAATAAGTCATGGGAATAAAAGGCACAGCGTAAGGAATATAGTAAATATACTATAATAGCATTGTATGGTAACAGATGGTAGCTACATTTGTGGTGAGCACGGCATAATCCATAAACTTGTCAAGTCACTATCTTGTACACCTGAAACTAATGGAACATTGTGTGTCAACTATACTCAAAAAATTGGAAGATTATTAAAAAGTGCAAAAACTAAATCAATAATGTAATATTTATTACATGTAATATATATTATATATGCAAATATATACGGGATATAAAATCCAGTCACACTTAACATTTCAATCACAGCTTTGTAGCAGCTCACTTTATATTTAAGGTCTAACCACATCAATTAATTTAAGAGAGACTCTAGTGAACAAGACAGTCACAGATAATTGTGTGTGAGGAGGGAACAAAGGTTGGCCCAGAGACCCCTACCAAGACATGGGGAGGAGAAAAAGGAGAGGCTTCAAGGACTAGTATGATCCAACAGAGAAGCACCACTGCTTCTAGGTCGATCTTTGTCACTATGGTCATGTGTTCTTGGGCAAGTCACTTAACCTTTCTGGATATCAGGTTCATAAAATGTCAGTAATAATACCCTTCCACAGGGTTGATGTGAACATCAAAACAGGATACTGTGTGAGAAATACTTCAAAAAGTATAAAACATAATGCAGATGAAATGTGTGTCATTACAGTTGTCCATAGAGTACAAGGGGACAGGTGACCTAGGCATTAGCAGGAAGGAAAGACATTTGGAACAGAATGAGGGAAGATGCGAAGCAGAACGCAGGCTCAGAAGGTTCAGGGAATAGTGACTAATATCTTGGTCAGAGGGTAGCATCAGTGAAGAGGAGAATAAGACCAGAGAGTTAGCTGGGTTCATTTCATCCGTTCAAAAAAAGAACAAACCTGTGTTATTACCTATTCTTTACCAAGCACTGCGCTATGTGTTAGGAGCATTGGTGGCTAATCTTGGATACAGTGCTAAGGAAATCCGTCATTGGTCAGAAAGCAGTTGTCGGCCACTGAGGATTTTTGCCCTTTAACTGGGTAGTGTTCTATGATTGCATTTATACTTTAGAAAGATTAATCTGGTAGCAGAAGATGAGATGACCAGGGGATGAAAAGAGATGAATTCAGAGGGTATAGCACTAAAATTCACATCACAAATCACAAGAGATCAGGAGGGCTCGAACTCTATCTTGTCAAAGGGAGTAGAAAGGAGTAGATGTGAAGACTCACTTGAAATTCACCGAACACAAAGATTTAGAGGGCAAAAGAAAAGAATAATACCACATCTTTGAATTGATAGGCTGATGAATAGTGTATTGTGCATGAGATATTGAGTCTTAGAGGCTAGCTGCAAGACATTCATTTGGAGACATGTAATTGAAAATATGAACTAGAACTCAAGAAGAATGTATTCATGTCTGGATCCTCTTGATGGGGGAATCTAGCAAAGCCCACAGCATGAGGATGATACTGAGAGGCAAGAGACGAGAGGCCCACGGGCAGATGAATGGACAAGAAAAAGTAGGGGAGGATATAAGGAGGGTTTTAAAGGCATGAATGGTCAAGTCACTATCTTGTACACCTGAATTTAATGTCATGAAAACCAAAGAGAGTCCCCATAGACTTTAAGCTCCTTGAGGGTAACGGCCCTATGTATCATCTCAAGGCACTCCCCCTAGGGCTTGTCGTCACACCGAATTGCTCAGTAAAGCCCTTGCTGCCCTGAATCTCATCCTCAAAACTCTCTTGCCCACTCCATGTCCCTCTTTCATCTGTGCTCTTTTAACACTTTCTGTGAAACTCTGTTAAAGGTTTTCCCATCAAACTCCCTTAGTAGATGTTTGCCTTCTTTGAGGGTGGGCCCCTGAGCTGGGACTGTGTCATATTCATCCTTAAAATCAGCATTCGGCCCGTGCTGGGCCCATGTGGCACCCGGGGGATTCGTGGAAGGAAGACAGGAAGAAGGGATGGGGGATTAGCAGCAGCATCTCCACAAGGAGTCTGAGAATGAAGAGTTCCAAAAGCCACCAGACTCGGGTAGTAACTCCAGATCCTTTATATTGCACCCCTAGCCATATGCTAAGTAGACTCTTTCTGAACATATTCTTGTCTAGGCTTTTGTTGGAATAAATATATTCTTGTATAATTGTCCTCTGGAGTGAGTGGGATCATTGAGCGTTCTCATGGCTTATCTCATGGCTTATCTGGGGTTCTCAGAAGGTTCGTAGGTTGGGAAAACCAAGAGAAAGCAGAATGCCATCACCCTGCCCACACAGCCCACCTTTCCTCTTGTTTTCTCAGTAATTTTCTCTACCTTTATTGAGGTATAATTGACAAATAAAATTGTATATATTTAAAACAAACATAAAGCAACGTGTTGATATGATATACATTGTGAAATGATTGCCACAATTAAGTTAATTAACACTTCCATCACCTCATGTAGTTACTGTGGTGTGTGTGTGTGTGGTAAGAATGCTGAAGATCTACTCTCATGGCAAATTTCAAGGAGACAACACAGTCTTACGAACGATAGTCACCGCGCTGTAGGCTAGATCCCAGAACTATCTTAACAACTGCCAGTCTTCACCCTTTACCCAACATCTCCACATTTCCCCCCCACACACTCTCCACCCCCAGCACCCAGCATACCACTCTGTTTCCCTGAGCTCCCCTTTTTTCTGTCTTTTTAAAAATCCACAGAGGGATGAGAGCCTCTGAGTTCTCTGCATTATTTCTCTCAGCCTGCTGTCCCCTGGGTTCATCCATGGTGTGGCAAATGCCATGTAGCCCACCTTTCTGCTCCTCTCTCAACCAGGGCAGATTTTCCTTGCAATCTATTCCACAAGATGCCCTCAGAAGGACAAAGCAGGAGGGATACCAGCCAAGTCCTTTATTTTCTCTACAGATAAACTTAGCATTCTGCAGCTTCCTTCCTAGGTTCCCGGGTTTAAGAATAAAACTGGATCCCTTTAGTATCGGTGGCTTTGGGCTCATGTTACCCATATCTGGCAGAGCCTTAGCTGTTTCTGCCTGGCCCACCCTTACAACGATCATCATTTGTATTCCCAAAGACTTTATTTGCCTCCCACAAAGCCCAGCGATCTGTGGGGGAGCAGCATGGATATTAGGAGAAACACCATCAATATATTTAAAGCTTCCATTGGGTAGCACTGCTTGTCTTTAAACCACCTCAGTCATCAAGAGTAACTAACAAATCTATAGAGTCACAGGCAGCCCTACAGAGGAAGACGCTATGTAGACAGAAAATCAATGAGGCAATAATCGTGACAATTGTTAAGAGGAAGAATTGGTCTTTTGCAGACTTCCAAGCCTTTAATTTCTGTTTTCCATAATGGATTTTAAAACTTCATAGTCTTAGCTGCTGTTGGCTAACTCAGCTGCAGTGAAATCTATTTAAAAGTACTAACAGCCCAAAACTGTGTTTTATCCCAAAGCACATTATGAAAACAGGAATAATAATTGCAACAGAAATAAAATTCAAAGACTTTTATTGACTTTTCATGTTTAATGGTTATTATTCTGGCTTGTTTCGAGTAATTTTAATAACCACAGTTTATTTACAAAATTCAGACTAATTCTTTTGTTCCCATGCCAACAAAATACATTTGTTCCCAGACAGCTGGTATGATGCATCATTCTAAAATTTGTGTTGTTATGAGGGATAGAACCACATTTAATTTTGGCCACATCTTATTCTCAATGAGAGTTTATTTGAATACTTGCCGCTGTTTTCTGAAAAACACTTGAAGCACAGTGTCAGGGACATGAGTATTTTCGTTAAAATATGCATCTCATCAAAATTTTCCTTATAAATCAGTTCTGGTAGAATTCTAGATTTTAGGGGCAAAGCAAGTCAACACTTGTACACAAACTATGCACAAGGATCACAACGCTGTTGTTAAAGGAGAACTTAAAGCAGCTCTTCTGGGATGAATGTGCTCTGTATTTCATCATGGCTTTCTGGAGATTCCCTTTGTTTTTAACTTCACCAGGCTGGTTATGCTGGGGGGAGGAGAGAGGAGGCATGTTTTTAATCCTGTGCTTTGCTGACGTATCAAATCCAAGTGTCAGCAAAGCACCCACTGCATCATTGCAGGTGTTTTTCCATAAAGCATTTTCTACATTGTCGAAGTGGCTCTTTGTCCATGCAGCGAACACTGGGGGGCCATGGGGACAGGGGGTGAGGGCCACAAAGCCTCTGACCTGGGGCTGCCAGCTTCAAAGCCTGCCTGTGTCTGCCTGGGGCTGGGTCTCATCTTGCACTCCTGTAATGAAGTAATGTGATAATACATTATTCCTTCTTGTGGTTTAATTTTATCTTTAAGGTAGTTTTGGCTGGAATTTTAGTGGGTTTTTTTTAACTTTTTTTATTCCAAAAATGATTTACTCCAAATCACTAAATTATGGAGGCACTTAAAACCCAAGAATAAAAGCTTAAAACCAAGTTTTCTTCTATGCCACCTTTTTACATTGGTGGACAAGAAGAATGATCACGAGCATTAACCTGCGTAATGGAATACAGTCTCCTAGGAAGAGAGAAAGGTGACTATATCCCTGACCAGTGTCCTGTCAAGGCTTACTTTTCTGACAGCTGCTGAGCACTGGCTTCATGGAATTGCGTGAATGGCTGGAAAGAGGAAGTCCAAGAAGAGAGAAACACAGAGATGGTATAAGAGGATGGGAGTGAGTCAGCACGGTGACAGGGAAAAACGTTTGATGACTACTTACTGTGCCTGTCACGCTCAGAAGTCATCACATATTCTGAGCTAACATTTACTTAAAATTCCTCTTCTGCTCTCATCCAGCCAGAGAAGATCTCCTTCCAGTTGAAAGAGGCTATTTGGAGGTAGAAGCGATGGAAATTGTTTATTGTCAAACAAATGACAGAGCCCAGGTATTTTCGAGGCCTCAGATGTGTATCTGTTTAAACTAGAAATAAGGAAAGAAAGGTGATATTTTTATACAAAGGAAAATTGAGAAATTTAAAAGGCCCTTTGAACATACGTAACCTTTTGGATTTCTATACAGAACTCGAGGACAGTTCCAATTGAAGAAAATATTGTCATAAAATGTTCAAGTGCAAAGAATGACTTCTTGAATCACATAGAGAAATTAGAACTAGTGAAGAATAGAGCATCATTGGCGTGGTTAAAATTGTATGAAATATGACACCTATTTTGAAGCAGACAATCTAATACCTTCTCAGCACTCAGCGTATAGAGTTGACATGGAAACCTTGTCCTCTAGGAGCTTCTGTTATTATAATAAAGGAAAACATCATTTAAAGATCCATTTTTGGTTTTGTATGTGAGAATAACACTCAGGATTATTGAGAAGAGGCAAGAAGTAGGAGTAGAAAGCCCTCTGACAGATTTTCTAATTTTAATTAAGAAGTAAGGGAGGGTTTGCACTGTTTTAGCAACGACAGACTTATGTGGGGGGCTCTTCCTGGCTCAGGTAGGTAGCAAGGCATGGTGGAGAAGAAAGGGCCCAGATGTCAGGCTTACATCAAGCTTGGTTCTTTCGGCAGCAGCAGAAAGGATCTGACAGATGGCACGTCAGGCCTGGCCCCCCACTATAGAACCAGAGCAGCAATTTATCTTGTTTTTCTACCCTTCCACTTTAAGATTTTATTTGAAGGAATGCCCATGCAGAAAGAATGGGAAAAAATTGGAAACCTAGACCAAATGATTCCAAATGCTTCATTTGGCTCAGAAGATTTTGAGGTTTTGCTTGAGTTGGTAAACAGAGGAAGGTAAATAAGATGGTAAATTAGAACATGCCACAGCTCAGGGTGAACTCTCTAAACTCCTAAGTGATACATTCAACATTTCAATTCAATTTAACAAATACTTCCTGAGCAACTACTATGTATCAGGTCCTTTATTGGCCTTGATAGACATCAATGAGCAAAGAAAAATCCTTGCTCTTATGAAGCTTACATTTTAGTGATAGGTTTTTCATAGCCTTTTGCATTTCTGTATAAATTTTAGACTCAACTTGTCAATTTCTAATGTCTCCCAGTCCATGAGCATAGTATATCCCTCTGCCTTTTTAAGAATTCTTTAATTCTTTTATTATTTTATGTAAAGATATCTTACACATCTTATGTTAAATTTATTCCTATTTATTTTACATATTATGATGCTTTTTGAAATGGTACTACTTTTAAAATTTTATTTTCTCACCATTGGTTCCTGGTATATAGAAATAAAGTTGACTTTTGTGTAGTTTCCCTTTTCATATTAAGAAAGTTTCTTTCTATTCTTATAAAGATTTTTTTCACTTTTAAATTATAAATGGATGTTTCTTAAAGGCCCTTTTGTCCATCCTTTGAGATAGTCATATGAATTTTGCCCTTCATTCTGCTAATACTATGAACTTCATAGATTAGTTTTCTAACATTGAATCATCAGTGTTGAGTTTCTGGAATAAGCCCTTTTTGATTATGATGACTTATCCCTTTTTATCTGTTGCTGGATTTTGGTTTACCAATATTTTGTTTAGGATTTTTACATCTGTGTTGATGAGTGAGATTAGCCTATACTTTTCTTTTATTATAATATTCTTACTAGATTTTGGTATCAAAGTTTGCTGTCCTCATAAAACAAACTGGAGTGTTCTCTATCTGTTTCCTGGAGGAGTTTGTCTAATACTGATTTATTTCATCCTTAAAATGGTAGATGAAGCCATTGGGACTTAGAGTTTTCTTTGTTGGAAGATTTTCAATTAGTCATGTATATACTTTCCTTAGTGGTTATAGTATCAGATTTTCTATTTTAATGTCTGCCTGACTCTCTCTCCTCTTTTTGGGACTATAATTATATGTATGTTAGATCTTCTAACTTTGTTCCCTGTGTTCTGTATTTATTCTGGATATTTTTTAAATCCAGCTTCTAGTTCCTTTCCTTAACTGTGTTTAATCTGCTGTTAAACCCATTTTAATTTTGGTTATTATATTTTCCAGAGCTAGAATTTCTGCTTAGTTTCTTTTTAGTTTCCTGTCCTGTGCTGAAGTTCACAGCTGTTTTTCTTATTTTGTTGAACATATTTATCTCAGTTCTTTTAAAGTCTAAGTCTGATCATCATTATGTGGAATTCACATGGATCTTATTTTATTGTCTTTGTTTCTCTTGGCTTTTGGTCATATTGTCTTGCTTTCTTGTGAGCCTGGCTATTTTTGATTGAATGCCAGATATTTTATATAGAACTTCATAGAAATAATTTGAAGCCTACCTAGAATGATGATAATTTTCTCCAGAGAGAATTTACATTTGCTTCTAGGTGGGCAGGTAGTGGCACTTGCTATCCTGAATAACCTTAATCCATTTTCAGGAATTGAGATGATTTGAAGCTAGTTTTAGAGAGGGCTGGTCTATTTCCAATTCACTCCTTCTCATAGGGTGTGAAGTCCACCCAAAGCATGGGATTTTACCGGATGCTCCCATTTAGTGAGACCTGGACTGCAGCCTGTGTCTCCATGGCTTTTTTTTGTGAGGCTGTTAAGAGATCTGTTCAGCTTCTCAGCCTCTTACCAATCACTCTAGAGTTGGCAAAGGCCACTACATAAAAATGTTCCCAAGACTTACAAGCTCTCTTAATATCTATCATTTTCAGGATCTTGGTCCTATGCTTCTTCCCTCGTTAGTTCCATAATACTTTGGGGGTTTTTTTGTTTGTTTGTTTTAAAGATTTATTTATTTATTTATTTGACAGAGAGCGAGACAGCGAGAGAGGGAACACAAGCAGGGGGAGTGGGAGAGGGAGAAGCAGGCTTCCTGCTGAGCAGAGAGCCTGATGCGGAGCTCGATCCCAGGACCCTGGGATCATGACCTGAGCTGAAGGCAGATGCCCAACAACTGAGCCACCCAGGCGCCCCAAGTTCCCTAATACTTCGAAACAGACTTGGAGAGAATTATTTAAGTGGAAATCCAGTATTTGCATTTCTGTGAGTTGCTTCATCACATTCATTGCTAATTTGTTCTATCGATTTGTTTTTCTAATTTGACCTATAGAAATTAATTTTCTTACATATTCTGTATCTTAGTGGTGTGATAAATAAATTGCAAGTGCTTCCAGTTTCTTCTCCTTTAATTTTATATTCAATATTTTAATTTTTTGAGAACATTATTTTTCATTTTTTCTTTATGGTTTCTAAGTTTGCCTGGGAAGGTCTTCCCTACCCTAAGATTATAAAATATATTCTCTTGGGGCGCCTGGGTGGCTCAGTCGGTTGAGCGGCTGCCTTCAGCTCAGGTCATGATCCCAGGGTCCTGGGATCGAGCCCCTCATTGGGCTCCTTGCTCAGCGGGGAGCCTGCTTCTCCCTCTGCCTCTGCCTGCCGCTCCCCCTGCTTGTACTCTCTCTCACTATCTCTCTCTCTGTGTCAAATAAAAATAAATAAAATCTTAAAAAAAATAAATAAATAAAATAAAATATATTCTCTTTGTAAATGTAGATAAAGTTACTAATCACTGACTTCAAAATAAGGAGTAGGCCTAATCTAAACCCATGGCCACTTAAGGGCAGAGAACGTTCTCTGGCTGGAGGCAGAAGAGATGTGACAGAAGAGGAGGGCAGAGAGATTTGAAGTGTGAGAAGGATCCAGTTCACCGGTGCTGATTAAAATTGGAGGGGGTAATATAAGGTGGCCTTCAGGGCCTGAGAGAGACTCCCAGCTGACTGCCAGCAAGGCAATGGGGACATCAGCCCTTACAGCTGCAAGAAACTGAATTGTGCCCCAAACCTGAATGAGCTCAGGAACAAATGCTCCCCCAGAGCCTCCAGATGAGAGTCTAGGCTAAGCCAACACCATGATTTTGGCCTTGTGATACCAGAGCAGAGGAACCAGCTGGGCCTCTTCAGACTTATGACCTATAGAACTATGAGATAATGAATTTGCATTGTTTCAAGCTGCTAAATTTATGGTAATTTGTTAGAGCAACAGTAGAAAGCTAATGCAGGGATCTTACCCTATTTTTTATAATTTATTCCCAAATAGCTAGCCAGTTATTGATAACATTTATTGACTGAGATATTCTTCCCATTTATTTGAAATGCTACCTTTGTCAAGAATCAAATTTTCCATATATGCATGAATCTGTTTGGGGCTTTGTATTCTTTCTTATTCATCCATTTCCTGTGCCGTTTCCTGTGCCAATTCATCCATTTCCTGTGCCATTTCTCTCATTTTTATGGTGCTTAAGAGCATGAACTCTGGAGCCACGATGCCTGGGTTCAAAACCCAGCCCTGCCACCTCCACTTACTTGCCCTGGGACTTCAAGCAATTTACTTTACTCTTTTTGTCTCAGTTCCCCTATCTTGAAAATGGGTTAATAATAATACCTACCTTGTAAAATTGATGTGAAGATCGTCAGTTATTACAAGTAGCATCTTTAGAAAAGTACCAGTATGTAGTACCTATTACCTTTAGGGAAAGGTTCCCCTCACGATCTCTTTTTAGAATTGCCTGAGTCATTCTTAAGCATTTACACTTTCATGTGAACCTTAGAATAATCTTGCCCAACTTCCGTTTTGTAAAGTCTCTGTGATTGGTTGGAACTGCACTGAGGTTATGAGTTAGTCTGGGAAGAATGAACGTCTTTGCAATATTGTGCTCACCTATTCAGGAACTTGGCATCTCTTTGCATTTCATTATGTCTTTTGTGTCTTTCAGTACAATTGAAATTTATCTTTTTATGGATGTTATGCATTTCTTATTAAATTTATTCCCAGGTATATTATGGCATTTTTCCCCCTTCATGGATTTTCCCCATAGAGTCTCTAAAAAGTCATGACTCATGTTGAGGAAATTGTTCATATGTTTTGTTTGTCTATATCCAGCCAACCAGAACTATTCTCAACCTTAATTCTATTGAATTTTCAGTTGATTTCTTAAATTTATCTAAGTAGACCATTATATCATTCCTTAACAGATAATTTTGTGTCTTCCTTTCCATCTTTCATCTGTATTCGATTTTGTTATTGCCCAGGGAGGCCTCTAGTTCAGTGTTGATGAGCAGCAATGACAGAATGTGTCCCTGTGTTTTACTTGTTTTTAACGAGAATGCTTCTTAGGTCTCACGCAAGTGTTTTGGTTTCTGAGAGGGGTTTTTTTTTTTTTTTGAGATTTTTTTTTTAAATTTATTTATTTGACAGAGAGAGCGAGCACAAGCAGGGGGAGCAGCAGAGGGAGAGGGAGAAGCAGCTCCCCACTGAGCAGGGAGCCCGATATGGGACTCGATCCCAGGACTCGATCAGGATCATGACCTGAGCGGAAGGCAGACGCTTAACCAACTGAGCCACCCAGGCGCCCCTGAGGGTTTCTGATGGTTACTCTTTGTGGGGTTGAGACACGTCACCTTCGTTATAATTACTTATGTCCATGTTTTGTCCTTCCCACCAGGCTAAGACTCCTTTAAGGGCCAAGTATATATTAGAGTAGGAATACACGCACACACACGTGTGTGTTTATATACACACATGTACTTAGCTCATGTGTGTGTGTGTGCGTGTAATAGATACATCTGCTTCATAGTCAGCTTTCAGCACCGAGAAGACAGAGTTTATCTCCGGTTGGTATAGGGAACTTGCAGCAATTAGACACGCAGAAGGCCTCCAAGTCCTCCTGCACACACAAGATAGAAGCACCACTGCCTCTGACTTGGGCTGTCATCCGCCACCAGTGACTTCTCAGCCCACTCTTACTATACCAATGGGGTCTCTTACACACCGTGCAAGACCCTCATCTCCAAGGCGGAGAATCCCCCTATTTAGGTGCCAGAGGGGGCGTCTCCCCTTATTGCATATACACGCTCCCTCCCAACTCCCCCTTCTGGATCCCTTACACCACAGTCAGGGGCAGGTTTCTCTGAAGCCACCCTGCGGTCTGACCTTCAGATTCCCGCCCACTGACTACTGTTTTCCTTTTTGCCACCTGCTTACAGTATTTCTCTTCTCAACCAGCTGCATACTATTTGTTTTACTCCTCCCCATGCAGCCAAACAACCTCAAAGGACATCTGAGAAATGCATTTCCCTTTAGAAACAGTAGTAGACATGTCTTTCTATGTGTTAATATATTTTATCTAATATTTTCTTGATTTCTTTATAATAGTAAGTTATCCTTTCAAGGGCAGTAACATGAGTTAATTCCCCAGTCATTCACATTGGGCTTAATCTGGGTACTTGCCTCTCAACCCCAGCAACCCCACAGCGCTTGGCACAGAATTGGTATTCAACGGCTTGATCTGTGAATATATGAATAACACATCCCATACGTTTTTGGACTGAATTGGCTGACTACCTGATTAATGATTCTGAAGTAGTGTCTACTTAGTTTTCATTAATCCTTAAAACTGCTAAATTCTTGCTTATGCCTATATTGGCCTTTTTAGTGAAGCTTGCATATGTAAAAATTATGTTGGTTAATTGCTGCCCGTTCCACTCCTTTGTGAGCTGTGACATTTAGGAGCAGCTAAGTCTGGGGAAAGGCAAGATTAGGTGGAAGCCTGAAGTATGCACGAGGTATTATAAAGTTGGCACTTTTTGGTATTTGGTTTTTAAACAGGTGACAAATAATGATAAAAGTGTTCACATATGTGTGTACAAAGATGTTGCCAGCAAACAGAAAGTTTCCTGAGAATTTAAATTATGAGTTTTAAAAATTCCAACTGAGTTACAACAGTGCACAGCAACAGGACCCAAACAGTGAGTTGACCTGCTTGTTAGGGAAACCTCGCTATGGTATCTATGCCACTATATTAGGGTATAATTAGAGCCTATTTTAAAAATGACAGAACACAAGAGTTTTAGACCCTCCTCTAAGCATCAGTAAACCTCAAAGAAGAGATGCCTCACTGATGGGAGAAACAAGCTATTTTTAACAGGAGATGGCTCCTATTCATTCAGCAAACATCCAATGAACACCTACTATGGGCCAGGTGCCATTAGCCTGGAGTGTAAGATGAGTGGGAGGAGCTTTCCCAGAAGGAGCTCATGGCCTCGTGGAAGAGATTCTTGAAGTTAACCTGTATTGCCCTGTTGACCCAGCATAATCTGATTTTTCTGCTCCTTTTTAGACCTCCTTCTCAATCTCTTCTACTGACTTCTGGTCTTTGACAGTTGCCCTTTTTGTAGGTAACCTCTGCTTTCTGGTTTTTCTTTCTGACTTCTCATAGCTATCCATTCTGTCTTCCTCAGTGATATCATCTATCCCCAGGGGCTCCAGCACTCATTTATGACAGTGATTTCCAAATTTCTAGTTGCAGGTGTACCTCTTTCTCAAACTCAAGCCCTGCATACCTGTCTGTGCGGTGACACATGCCCCTTAGTCGGGCATATCAGACTCTCAGGTCTAAAGCCAGAGTCTTTAGGAAAAAAATTCCTTGCTGCTAAATCTAGGTTTTATAGTTGATCTAACAGTTGGGGCTCAATCATCTTTGGGAGGAAAGAGAAATGAGTCATTAGTAACAGGCAATATTAATAGAGTTTGTCTTAATACAGAGCAGTCAAGCTGGTGGTGTGATTTCAGTGAAGACGGGGAGGGGTCAGCTGCCCCTTTCCCAAAAGTGTTTGCTCTCCTGACTTGTTGAAAACTGAATTTATGGGCCCACAATTTCAGGTAGCAGAGACCAGACTTTATTTTTCAATTAGAGACATACTAGTGCAAGATATCCCTCGAAACGGTCATCCATCACAACTTTTACCAAAAGACATTTGGCTAAGAGAAAGTGGTGTGAAAACATTGGGCACCAGAACAGGATGGGGAGGAGGACAAGATTCTGTGTGAGGACAGAGGACTAGTTTTGCATGGTGTTGGCCTGGGAGTCAGGGAGAGCCTGTCTGGTGTTGGGGCAGCAAGGAGCACGCTGGGATGAGCACCGGGTGTTGTATGCACGTGTTGAATCACTGTATTGTACACCTGACGCTAATATTACCCTGTAGGTTAACTAACTGCAATTGAAATAGAACTTAGAAAGAAAAAAGAGCCCCTCTGAACCCGTTCTTGGCCAAAAGGGTGGTACGAACTCTTTCCATGAATCAGTAGTGCTGAACTGAGAGAAGACAAACCACTCCGATTTTAGCCAAGCGAGGGGAAAGGAAGCCCTCTTCTACCCCAGGACAGGGGGGAAGCAGGTTTAGCTTTGTGTTGTTGTCAGGGAGCACTTTGATTCCTGCTCAGCTTCTGTAATCCCAGGCACGTTGCTCCCCAAAAGCCACATGTAGTCAGCTGGTTTTAGAGTTTTCTCTGCCCTCGTGGTTATGAATTACATGGACCTTTAGGGCTTAACCACCACAAACAAAGGATTTTCCAGGTGGGGGATCAGAGTTAGGAAAAGAAAACTACTAAAACACAAGTCACTGGGGGTAATAAAGTCTCTTTTTGTTGAAATGGGGTGACTGCCCTAAGAACGGGGTGCCAGGCATCGGGCTCCACCCTGAAGGGCAGGAATAGCTGCTACACTCAGGCTTCCCAGGTGGTGGGAGACACTGCGCGTATTAACCACCAGGCCGGGACGGATTCTACGGTATCTGCGTTGTTGTGCATTTTGTTCTTTGTGGTTGTTCCAGAAGTTACGTTGACTCTCACTACACAAATAATACAAGCTGACCTTGAAGCTGTTTCCATTTTTGTCTACCTGAATGTATGAAATGTAAAATACACTTGTTCCTGAAATTAATTCTCACCCTAATTCCCATTGCTAAGTGTGAGCCTCTCTTGGACTCCTTTCAATGGGCCTTTTGTTTTTGCACAAAAGTAGGAATATTTTTAAAATGCGTATCTGTGATATAATAAATTATAGAGGCATAAGGGAAAAGAATATAGGATTTTAGAGTTTTGGGGGTTTGTTTGGGGTTTTTTGTTCTTGTTTTATTTGGTTGCCTTTTTTTTTTTTTTTTTTTTTTTTTTTGCTTTCTAGTACATCAGAGTGGGACCACAGCTTAAGTCAATCCTATAACAGATACCAACTCAGAAAATATCCTTTTATTCCCTTACCCCATTGCCCTCAAGTTGTGATTGCTCTCCGTAATTCCTTGGGCTTCTACATTTGGTTCCCTGGACATTTTCCCAAGCTTGTTCAACCATTAGCCTTCTGGACTTCTGGGTTTAAGTACTGTCAGATCAGATTTAAATCATGTGTTGGGGCTTGGTGGGTCCATCATTGTCCTCAATTTAAGAAGCATTATAGAGGTCACGACATTGCTACAAAGAAGGCGGCACTAACCCCTCACTTTATAAAAGGGAACGCTGTGGTATGCGTTCCACCAAAGCACCAGCCCCACCAGGACCCAAGAGCCAGCCGTGCGTTCATTTCCTCAGCTCTCACTGTGTACTTCCAGGGATGGGTAGTACAAAACCAGATGTCAGCTCTTTTTCAAATACTCCTCTCTGACTTAGCATTAAATTTCCCTGAGACCAGATGCCAGTGTTTAAATAATATCCTAGAGGATCCAAAGAGAAGGAATTACTCATCGTGTTTCATTCATATAAAACCTGAAATAAAGGGGAGAAGAGTACAAAGAAACCAGAGTACCTTGACTGTGTCTTGCCAGACTCATAATTTGCCAGCCTCGCTTCGGAAAGCTCAGAAGTGAAGTGTCCTTTTTCTTTAATTATCGATCGAACCTCCCATTACTTGTTATTAGTGCTTTTGAGTAAACACAAAAGTAGTTTCTCTGGTGAGGCAGTTTGGTTCTGTTTTCAGGAGATTGGTCAGCCCTTGCTTTAAAGTGGCCCCATCCTTAATCACTTCTACCTACTTACTTTATTGACTTATACCTTGCTCTCTGAAATTATTGCTTTGAGGGTCTGCATCAGTTGAGAGCCACAGCAAATAACCAAACCCCTTGTCTTTGAATAGTTGCTTTCTGTGGTGCTCCCCAGGTGGTACCCAAAGCTTCACCGAGCACAGGTACCATTGGGGCCTCAAGTACACCAAGGCCAGTCATGGGCAGATCGTTAGCAATATTGGCTGCTGGGTATGTAGGTCTCTTGTGAGATGGAAGCTGTGTGGCAAAGGGCCACCACACAATGTAAAACAGAGGCCAGCAAAAAGTTTGCCACCAGTGGAGAAGGTCCACTGAGGTTAAATAGCATGAATGTATGGTTGATCCTATCAAAATAGTTGTGTGTGTGTGTGTGTGTGTGTATGTGTTGTTGTTGTTGACTTTCTGCAGCAGCAAAAGAGAACCTCCGGATGGGGAAAGCAGGTGGTGGGCAGTACCCAGAGCTGGAGTTTGGCCCGGAGGACCCAGAGACATCAGATGTTAGTGTGTAAAGTCTAGCTGAAGTCAGCAAGAGAGCTCACGCGGGGAACTACCCCACTGATTTGTAAAGTAAGGAGGCTTTGAGTGAGCAGAGTTAGAATGCAGTGAGGAGGGAGGGTGGGGGGCCAAGGTAGTTGACGGTGCAGAAGGTGGTGTGGGGCTTGGGGCAGAGGTCAGTGCCCAAGGAGCCAGTCCGGTCAGTAGGGTGTGGTGACTTTTAAATAGTGGCCATCCTCACGTCATGGTCGCTGGCTGATGGGTTGGGTCAGCTCGTCGGTTGCAAAGTCAAGAGGCTTGGCGGAGGATCTTGGCCCCTGTCAAATAAGCCATTAGAAATAGCTAGTTGAAACTCACACGGGTTTAAACATTAAGAATGTTTTGATTCCTGTAACTGAGAAGTAGTATTGGCTTCAAAGGAGGCTTAATCCAATTACTCAAATTATGTGACCAAAAGCCAGTTCCCTCTCTCCGTTTTTTAGCTCTGTGTCCCTATTGCTGGCTCCAGTGTCCGCAGGTTGTCCCCCTCATCGTTGCAAGATAACTGCTAGCACTTCCTGGGCCTGTGTTTCCAGGCTCAAATTCGCAGAAGAGAGGAAGTTCCCTTCCACAGCCCCAGGAGTCTTGGGCTCGGTTTCATTGGCCCCGAGCTCTAATCCTGGCAGCGGCCTGGAGCAGAAGGCAGAGGGGAAAGGCAGTTCATGCAAACCAGCGGGGTTAATGAAGCAAAGCACCACCGCCTGGGGGTGGCCACTGGGTCCTGAGTCCACAAAAGTGAGAGAACTCTGTTGTCTCCAGCCGCTGAGCCCCAGCTACTAGTGTGCCTCCTGTCCTTACCTGGTTGTCTCAGCAGCTCTCAGGGCTGGGCTTGCAAATGAAAAGGCCCAGTGACTCAAGCAGAGTGAGGAAGAAAACTATCTGGAGTGTGGAAGTGGTCGTCATTAAAAGAGAGGTGTGGTACAGGGGCACCTGGGTGGCTCAGTCTGTTACGCATCTGACTCTTGATTTCAGCTCAGGTCATGATCTCAGGGTGGTGAGATCGAACCCCACGTCGGGCTCCATGCTCAGCGGGGAGTCTGCTTGAGATTCTCTCTCCCTCTCCTTCTGCCTCCCCACCCCCACTTGTACTCTCACTCTCTCTCTCTAAAAAAAAAAAAGTGAAGTGGTATTATGGGCTGGATGTTTGTGTCTCCCCAAAATTCTTAAGTTGAAGCCCGAAGTCCCAGTGTGATGGTATTTGGAGATGAGGCCTGCACAGGGGGTTAGTGAGTGTCTCACAAGAAGAGACACGAGAGGTCTAGCTCACTGTCCGCCGTGTGAGGGAGCTGCGAGAAGGTTGCTGGCTGTAAGCTGGCAGCAGGGCTCCCTCACCAGATCCTGACCCTGCTGGCTTCCTGATCTTGGGCTTCCCAGCCTCCAGAAGCGGGAGAGGTGGATGCCTGTGGTGTAAGCCACCCGGGCTGTGGAATTTTCTTACAGCAGCCCAAGCTGACTTAAGACCGGCGGGAACCAAGAAGCCAAACGTATGAAGATAGTCCATCTGTGAGGACATCGAGCCCTGACCGTGTCTGCAGGATTGAGAGGAAGCCTGTGCTTGCTGTTGCCTTGGACTCTGCCTCCTCCATCAGTCACACCTGATAACATCTCATCACCCAGTCGTGTGATTTCTCCATCCTCTTCAGTTCTGTCCGTCCCCTCCACCCTCTGGCTGTCATCTTTGAATCCGAATCACCTCGAGTTTGGAGGAAATGGCCTCTTCCTAGCTGGTGTCCCTGCCTCTCATCTCTGACTAATCTTCCTTAAATACCACTGCTGTAGTGTTTTCTCCTGCTGGAAGAGACTTCTCTGCCCAATTCCGAGGGCTCTCATGGTCTGGATGACGTCTCCAGGCTTGTGTCCGGGCCCCCAGCCCCCGCAAGCAGGCCTCCGCACAGCAGGCTCTCGGCTTCCATACCAGTCATGCTCACGGGGTATTTTTCTTCACCTGGAATTTCCTTTCGCCAAATGTCTGCCCATCCAACTGCTATTCACCTTTGGCAGTACACCTAAACACCCACCTGCCCCCCTCTGACCTGCCCAAAGTGCCCCATGCCGCACAGATCTCTTTTCCCAAGTTTCTATGATGCTCCGTTTCCCCATAGCTGAATGTGTAATGTTTGTGGGCTAATTAGGTTTCCCAACAAAACTGGAAGCTCCTTGGAGATAGGGTTTGCTTCTTCCTCTGTGCTCCTCGCCGAGCATAGGCTGGTACTGAGAATGATGAGGGGCTCGGCACTGATTAGGAGAGGCGGAGAGGTGAGTGCATGGTCCATAACATGTCTGGGTCCAGTCCTGAGCGCACTGGGAGCCAGGCTTCCTTGAGGCAGCAGCTCTGATCCTCGTGGATTGCCACCTGACCACCCACCAGGCTCTGCGTCCCCTTGGCAGGGAATCGTTTAAATGAAGACGTAAAGATTGCCCCAGAAATCCTGAGACAGTAGTTTAAAGGCCCCTGTGCCCAAGACTAGACACCCTTTGATACTTTGCACCTAATCCTTATATAGCCACACTGGCTACCCGCCTCTCTCCCAGGCTGCTTCTGGTTACCGCATGCGGCCCAGCAACACAGTTGAGCTCCCTGCGTAGATGAAATTAAAAATGTCAGTGGGATTTTCTGAAAGTGCTCGTTCCATCAAACGTGTGCTCTGCCTTATGGGACATTTAAAGTATATATTAACCTAAGTTTGCAGTCAACAACCCTTATTTTTCCAAGATCACTGAACATGACAATGGTCACACAAGCCACTTTTCCAGGGACTTGGGCCCACCTATCTATTTAAAATCTCCTTTAAAAAATAAAAATAAAATAAAATCTTCTTAAGGCCAGGAGGAAGCAAGATTAATTTTCTCAAAGAAAATCTATCACAAAAATATTTTCTCGGGGCTGTAAAAAAAAAAAAAAAAATGTTAGCATAATGCAAGGTAAACAGTATCCTTATCCCCCAAATCTCGGACTTTCTGCTGCCACTATTGGTTTTCAATACATGCACAAGATAAAGCAGGGAATGAAAGGACTGCGGAGTCCTGAGCGACCCACTTGGGCACTCGAGCCACACAGAAAGATCTGATAGCAGTCTCCAATGCTTGGAAATAAATAGCAAAACAAAACCTCTAGAATTCAATCTGGATTAGAAAAGACACTCTTTCTGTTTGTTTTCACATATAAATGAGGTAGTTGAAATGTGCGCTATAATATATTTTACCTTGAGGGCCAATAAGCCTGAAGAATAACATTAGTCATAATATCAGCACCTCATGTTTAGGAAATTTTTTTCTAATTTTAAATAGTGATTTTTCTGTCCTTGAAGTAAAGAAGAAAGCTGTCCCGATGAGGATCCCTCTGCCAGGAACGGCTGTCGAGAGCTTTTTCCTTTGTGTCTTAACTTCTCCACCGTGAATTCTTTTCAGACATCATCAGAATATGTTTCTAGATTTCAGTACATTTTTAATATTAAAGAAATGTCTTCAACTGAAAGAACAAAATCTTCCTGCTCTTTACTTGACCTTTGTTGGTTTGATGTGTTTTAGAAAAGATCTGGGCAACAGTTTTACAAAGAATGCGCCGAGACATTCCTGGAAAAGCACACTAGTGAAAATAATAATGAAAAAAAGATTAGAAGAGGAAACCTCTTGCTCAATCTAACATACTGCTAATCTCCCCCACAGTTTCTTGGGGTTGTGCTGGTTTTACTGAAGACAGGAACAACGTACCCAAGTTTTTAAAAGATACTTTAATGTAACTGTTTCTAAAAGAAATTTTGCTTTTGGTAGGCGTATGTCCCAGTAGACCAAGCCAAGTTAATATTCCTACCAGTGTGTCTGATTTGTGAAAATAGAGACCCCAGTCTCTCTCACACTGAACGTGAACTGCTCTCGGGCCATTTCTCCATAGGACCTAGAGCCGGTGTAGAGCCCAGATGTATGTGGTCAGGTATGTTCTGCTTTGTGCATAAAAAGCTGGCAAAAATGCCTTTATGATGGCAAAAACAATCCTTATAATGTTTTCAAACTTCAGCTCAATAATGAGGTAATCTTATTTTCTTTTTAAATAGCGCTGCTCTCCCGTAAAACATAGAACCTACCCTCAGGGGACCCACAGTCTAAGAGGAGAAAGCAGTGCATAAATAATTATCCTGTGACAATGAAGTAAAACAGAGGCTTTGGGTACGGGAGACCTAGATACGGGTCCTAGAGCACCTGCTAACTAGCTGTTATGGCTGTGGATAAGACAGGAGCCTCTCTCGGCCTATTTCTTCATATGTAAATAATCATAAAGGTACCACATGGAATTGGTAGGGAGAGTAAATAAAATATAATATATGCAGAAGAATGCAACGTGGTGCATAACACATAGAAAACACTTAGTAATTGTCAGCCGTCGATGGTGGGGGTGCTGACCACCATCACAACAATCCTAAGTGTTAGATGCATCAGACTTGGAGGCATATTAGGACTGGACGACTAAGGAAAGGTGTCCCAGAGGGGTCTCTCTGAGAACAGTGAGTAGCGCTCCAGCTGGTCAGGAGAAGGAGAAAGCACAGAACAATATGCGCAAAGGCATGAGGCACGAAAAGTCATGGGATTGGGGGGGGCAGGGGGGCAGGGGGGAGGATGCAAGTCCTCACTGAAGCACAGGGCATCCCCGAAAGTAAGATCAGCTGAGAAGGTTCATAGGTGATGGGTGCCAACAAGGCTGTCCTTAGTCTATAGGTGCTGAAACGCTTTCTTGGGGCCGGGGGCAGATGGTCAGATCTTCATTTTTGAGAAACGGGCAATAGTGTAGATAAGCAGTTGAATAAAAAAAAAAACAAAAAAAAACTAGAAGCAGTCCCTACCCATCTCCTTCGTCCCCTGCCCACCCCCACGACCCCCGTCCTCATCTGACCACTTGGCAGTCCCGAAGCATGCCACACGCGTTCACCTGCATGCTTCTAGCTCTTCCTCTCCTCCATCCAGAAAGTTCCTACTCATTCCACAAAGTCCCAGTCAAATCTCATCACCTCTCTAAAGACTCCCATTATCCCACTTAGAAGTAATCAATCTCTCCGATTCCCTTCCTTGGCCTATTATCCTTCAATTATGTTTTTATATAGCTCCTTTTTACGTGTCTGATGTCAAATGTGTAAGCTTCCCAAAGACAAAAACCGTTTGCTACTCCACACAGAGCCATGCAGAGTAATCACCCGGAAACGTTGGCCAGATCCAGATCCCGACCGTTGTCATTCAGAAAGCCTGAATGGAGTCTTTGGATAACTGCACGTTCCCTAACTTTTAATTGAATGAAAATTTCTTTTATCTCTGCTGTGTAAAGGTGAACAACTCATGAATTTAGTCAGTGACTGTTTACAATGGTGTTTTGAAATTTTCTGCTATGAGGTTGTGGGGTCTCTGTTCCCATTAGTTGGGAGGTAAGGGGATTCATGCACAAAATCCTCATTAGTGTTAATTGGAACTGCCTAAGTAAATCCCGGGTGCACCAGTGGGACAATGACCGCCTTTGTATTCCTATTTTGTGTTTTGTATAGAATGCCATATCTGGCAGGACATGCCTTCTCAAACATAAGGAGATAATTGGTACTTTGAGGGAGAGATTTAACTTATTTATAATTGTCAAGAGTTTAAATATGCAGAAAATAAAGAGCAGTCATAGCTTGCCTCTTTTGAAAAATACCCTCAAACCAGGTCAAAAATCTCAGACTAAATCAGATATTTGGAGTGATATTTAACTGAAGGTTAGATGTGGATACTCCTACTGTAATTTTTGCTTTAAAATAGGAAACAACATATTTATCAACAAACTAATTCCATCCTAAACCCTTATTTGTAGCGTTGCTGTTCACCCAAATCTCTGAGGACCGATACGCGGTCTAGATGGCTTTGTTTCACACGTGCTGACAACATGGGGGGCAAATGATGCCCATGGTCCCTGGCCTCCCTGCAGCTGCCCCTTCCTGTGAAACCCAAGGCCGTGCTCCCTACTCCGCTGCCTCTCAGCCCACCTCTCCCACCATTCCTGATCTTTCTCTTGTTCCACTTCTCCTGCGCCCTGCATGGTGGAGCCCCTGTGGGTGACTTCTGCTCCTGGGGGATTCTTAGTCTCTCCTTCCCCCTTCAGAGAGTCCTTCCGTTCCTAAGGCTTCACCTTGCTCTTCCAGCCCAGGCCTCTCAGGCATCTCATCCCGGCCTTTCTCATAAGCTCCACGGCTGCCTCTCCTCACAAACGTCTCCCGGCACCTCAAACTAAGGAGGTCTAAGTAAATGCAAACCCAAACCATGTCTTCTCTCCCACCCACGCACAGACGGGCTCCCTCCACCCATTACCCCGTCTCTCCAGGGACATCGCTCTTCTGGGCACGTGGCTGAGGCCTGAATTCTCATTCGACTCACCTCTCACTTTTATTCTTTTTTTTTTTTTTAAAGATTTTATTTATTTATTTGAGAGAGAGAGAGATAGCGAGAGCAGGAACACAAGCAGGGGGAGTGGGAGAGGGAGAAGCAGGCTTCCCGCCGAACAGGGAGCCCGATGTGGGACTCGATCCCAGGACCCTGGGATCATGACCTGAGCCGAAGGCAGACGCTTAACGACTGAGCCACCCAGGCGCCCTCACTTTTATTCTTTATAAGCCAGTTCATCGTCAGCTTCTGTGATAGGACCTTCCCACAGCCTTGCCTTTGAACCAGAGCGCTCTCTCTCTCTCTCTCTCCTATATCACTCCAGCCGCTCTTGCTGTCCCCGAGGCCCAGTCTGTTCCTCTCCTGATATTTCTTTACAACATTTTCAGATGAATCCTCCTCACCCCTCACCTCCCAGTGTCCCCACCGTAAGTGGGCACGGTGCGGGTTTAGATGTCCAGCTTCAGCCCTGCATCTAGCAGTTACTTGCTGTGGGCCTATTTCTTCATCTATGAAATGGGTATGATACTATCTGTCTCTCAGATTTTATAGAAGGATTGAATGGCGTCTTGACAATAGGTGGAAGATTATGTATCAGTTCCTTAATACATAGCATAGCAGGGGTTTGTCAATGCGATTTCTCTTTATTTTCTATTACATTCAATCGAAACTCGATGGGATGACTTTTACTGCCTCCATAATTTCAAGGTCCCAACTATCTATCCAACCATAGCTCTGTTCAGTCATTAACTCATTAAAACAATGTTTGCTGAGTGTTTACCATATGCCAAGTGTTCCAACCTTACTTCAGTTCACAAAGAGCAAATATCAAATGGACTCCCAAACCCCTACCAGCCATACTGAATATCAGTCTCACTCCGTAAGTCTTCTTGGGTCTTCTATTTAAGGAAGTCAGTTAAAAGTCTCAGGAGTCTTTCCCCTCCCCCCTTGGTTGGGGTTTCGGTCCTCCGTTGACGGACACTACCTTGGCACGCCCCACCCAGAAAGGGCTGACCCAGTCTGTTGCTGAGAGGACAACAGTGAAAACCACCCCATCCCTCCCCAAAGCGTACTCTCCAAACCCTTTTGAAGATGGACCTTCCGAAGTAAAGTGGATACTTTGCTTCCCTTTAACTCCTATAAACTCGGCCCCCCCCCCGCGTGTCCACGTTCTCCAGCACGTGCCTCCGCAGGCTCCCCATTCAGCCTTTCTCAGTCTCTGCCTCCAGAACTGGTGCAGGCATCATAGCCCTCTCAGACTTCAGCCAGCCGATCTTTGAAGTAAGGGTGTGTTCCTAGCATATATCAACGTATGGGAAGGAAAATTCCAGCAATGGTATTGTCCGGAAGAAAAACATTAGGAATAGAAACCAAAATAATACATTCCAGAGAGAGAGAAGCCAGCATTTAATTTCAGGAGACACACACACACACACCAGGAAGCAGGAGCCATTTAATGTGGCGACCCTATAAAAAGTCCTGTCGTGAGGAGGGGGCAGAACATGGATGAAGCAAACTCCCCTCCCTCAGGCCTGAAGCTGGCCCGCTTATTCGTAGCCACGGCGCTGATTAAAAACCGCAGGACCCTGATGGTTCCTCACGGACAGAATCGGCTCTTTGTCTTTCGGGAAGGGTTTTGTGAGTTGTTTACTCTCCACATTCTAAAGATCCTGTCGTCTGAAGACAAAGACAGACCTAACACGGTGTGCTGTGAGGTTTGATTCATTCATTCACTCGGCAAATATTTATTGAGTTGCTACCATATGCCAGGCACCAAGATAAATGCTGGCGCCGGCGCGGACAGCAAAACAAGTGCGCTCCCCGCCTCGTGGTTCTCGTGCGTGTGGGGATCAGCCAACGTTCTGTGCAGGGCCCCAGAGAAAATGGCTTAGACTTAACTTGCGGGCCACTGGGTCTCTGTCAGGATGGCTCAGCTCTGCCATTGTCATGCAAAGCAGCCACAGATAATAGGTAAGCAAATGAGCATTTCTGTGTTCCAATAAAGCTTTATTTACAAAAATAAGTGGCGGGCCAGATTCGGCCTGTAGGCCAAAGTTTGCTGACCCTTGGTCAAACAGACGCAACACATAGATGCAAGTTAATATTTTGCCTATTCTACCCCTTTTCAGTCAGGACTAATTTAGTTGCAAGTGGCAGAAAATGCAACCCAAACTGAAAAAAATCTAAGGGCAGGGCGAACTTCGGGGTCAGCTGGACAAAGGGCCCAGTTTCTCTCTCTCCAGTTCTCAGCTCTTCTTCCTCTGGATTGGCTCCCCTCTCAGTCCACCTTTCACTCTGTGGTAGCAAGACGGCTGACACAACCCCAGAATGACGCCCCCTGGGTGAAGTCTAGTGGATGAGAGAGTTTGTCCCATGATTCTTGGTGACTCCGGTGACCTCAACTTGGATCATGTACCCAGGCCCCAGATGATCCCAGCACAAGGGGCGTGTGATGTGATGATTGGCTAGGCCTTATCACATACTCCACCCCCCATGATCTTGAGTGGACGGTGTGGGGGAGGAGTGTGTTCCAGTAAGCAGAAGCCTCTCGAATGAATGCTGGAGGGTGAAGCAAATATCCACCACATATATCTTGTAAAATTCTAAATGAGTACCTCCAAAGGCCACATTTGTTCATAGGAGCTCTAAAATACGGTTTCAGGGGGCGCCTGGGTGGCTCAGTCGTTAAGCGTCTGCCTTTGGCTCAGGTCATGATCCCAGGGTCCTGGGATTGAGCCCTGCACTGGGCTCCCTGCTCCGCGGGAAGCCTGCTTCTCCCTCTCCCATTCTCCCTGCTTGTGTTCCCTCTCTCGCTGTGTCTCTCTCTGTCAAATAAAATCTTTAAAAAATAAAATAAAATACAGTTTCAGATTTTGCTTCGACATCAGGAGGGAAAGGGTACTGCTTATGTGCAACATGTCCTCCAAAATTCTAATATTCACACATTTTTATTTCCTGCCACCACCTCAGTCTTCTTATTAGGTATGTATTTAAGTCTTTGCTTCATGGACAGATTTGGGCAACGTATTGGCCTCTGATTATCGTACCCGCTTCTCATCTTTTCTATGTGTGTTGATTCTTATGAATAGACTCTGAAACCCAGGTTTCTTTTTGCTGTCAGGAATCTTTCCAACCACCCGCAGCTGAATTTAGAGCATCCAAAGCTAACAAAAGTGCTAGGTTCGGACCATTGTCTTCACCCTCGGGCCACGGTTTTCTCCACAGTACCAGAAAACTGTTCCTTCCTCTTAAAACAATAACCCTTTCCAGAAACTAGTTCATGCTGTCCTCCCACTAGAGGGGCTGGTGGCTGCTTCCTTAATCAGCCGCCCCCTTTCCTGGGAGGCTCAGGTCCAGTCCGCAGCAGGCTCCGCTCCCGTGGGCTGGAGACTGGTCCCTAGGTACAGGGAACGAGGGGGTCCTCTGAGCTGCAGCCTCGGTCTGAGGGCACCCCGTTGGAATAAAGAACCATAAGATGAAACCATATTGAAGAAAGAGGGGGGAAATGAACATTTTGAGGATTGTTGAGAAAATCATGGTTACTTCTACATTTTTCACTTTGTATTTGAGAATCAAAGTACACCAGCTATGGCTGCAGATCACCTTTCTTAAAATGGATCTCGCTCGGCAGTTGCTGTGGCAACGCATAATGCCTTAACCCCAATAAAAATGACATTTCTTAGAAGGCAGTGCATTTTTTCTCAGCTGCACCAGAGCATTTTTTTGGCACCATCTTTTACTACAATTTCGTTCACTCTTTTTCTTTAAACCACATTGGAATTCAGTATCAAACTGATGAGTTTTATATACCCCCTCCCCTAAAAAGCCCATGCAAAAACTTTTTGCTGCACAAAGGCCCATTGCTCAGAAACATCCCCCACATTTCTGCTCGCCTTCTGTTAGACCGCCCCCCGGGTAACCTCCCTCCCTGTGTCCCCCTCCTGCCCACCTCTTAACTTGCCTGTCACCACCCTGCAGAAAGCCCAGCATCTTTCTGATGTTCTCCACTACTCCAAACCCTCCACTGCAGCGCCCACCCATGTTCACCCTGTCTCAGACTATATGCTATGCTCCAAACTTACTTCTTGTGCTTTCCCTCATCTCCAGCCCCCTACAATTTATTCAACAATCAAACTCCATTTGCTTTATGGCGTTCAGCTAAGCCAGGTGTTAGAAGGACACAGTTCTGGATCCCCGAATCCACAGTGAGAAGAAGCATCTGTTAATTTCCCCCAACCCTCCCATATATATCTAATGGGTAGAAATCCAGGCTGGGTGGAGAGAGAGCTTTAACCTGAGATCCTTTCCTTAAATCATTCAGCGTGGAGCAATGATTCCCCACCTGTGGACCAGAGCTATTGGCAAGGCTCTGAGGAAACTCATACATACACCAATCACGGTCGGTAGCCAGGATAAATAATATGAGTCAAAAACAGGTACTACTGCTTTCCAAAGGCATGTAGATAATTTTAATTATAAAATACAAATTCACTTAAAATTGATTCTGAATTCATAGAAGCTTTTTGTCATGATGTACTTTCTCAATCCGTAGATACTAAAAAATGCAAAAAGAGGTTTAAATGGAACCCTCAAGTTAATCGTGAATATATGCAAATAATTTGCTATCAGGATTTCTAGTATTGCAAATAATTAGAAATCAAAAAGTGTAGTGCTAGAGGCTTGGCTAAATGAAATATATATATATAATTCATAATATACATAGATATAATATAATGAAATATATATGGATAGTCTCCATTATATGATGTAATGATAACTAACATTTATTGAACATTTATTTACTAAGTGCCACTCTTGTAAAACTCCTACATGTATTAAGTTGCCTAAATCTCACAGCAGCCCCAAGAATTTATAATTCCCATTTTCCTGATAAAGAAACTGAGGTACAGAGAAGTTAACCTTCCCAGGGCATGCAGTTTAGGGACCCAACTCAGATTTAGCTCCAACACTCCCGCTCCAGAGTCTGGGTTCCTAACCCCTACACTTGACTCTTCAAAGGCAGGTTACAAAACAGCCTGTCCTTTCGCACAAGATGGCTCTGTAAGGTCAAGTCATGGGCACCCCCTCTGCACCAAACACTCAATGATAATTGGTAAAATAGAAAATGAGAAAATGCAAAAAGAGAAAAGTAAAACGGGGGCACCTGGGTGGCTCAGTTGGTTGAGTGTCTGCCTTCGGCTCAGGTCATGATCCCGGGGTCCTGGATCGAGTCCCGCATCGGGCTCCCTGCTCAGCGGGAAGCCTGCTTCTCCCTCTGCCTCTGCCCCTCCCCACTGCTCATGCTCTCGCTTGCTCTCTCTGTCTCATGAATAAATTAAAAAATCTTTAAAAAAAAAAGAGAGAAAAGTAAAATGTACTGGGAGTCAAAAGCAGGATGGACATCTGTGTGTGACCTGGAAACAGAACAGAACCCCAGAGTGATGAGTGAAGCCAAAGCCGCGAGTACAGGGTCCCGAGCCCATCAGCAGGCAGAGGCAGCTGGAAGAGAAGTCCCAGGAGTAACAGGGGACAGAAATGCTGAGGGGGCTCCTTGCCAGTGAAATGACAAGAGACTGGGTCACAGCGTGAGAGCGAGGGCTGGTGTGGAAACTGAGGAAGGCTATTGCCTGCCACAGTGAGGGGCTCTAGCTCATCTGAAGTTGGGAGGCAGTTGCCCCAGAGGCAGCCTCCTCACCAGGGCCTGCCCCCTGAGACCACCATGCTGCGGGACCCTCTACACCCAGAGATCAAGATGGAGGAGTGGCAAAACCCCACGGGACAGGAAAGTGGGCAGAGGAAAAGGAGAAAGGGCCTGTTGTGAGGGAAAGTATCCAGGCATCTGGTGAACGGACAGAAAGAAGCCAACGAGTCTGGTGTCTGGAAGTGAGAGGACCGTCGAGTGACGGCAATGAGAGGTGAATAGAGACCAGACGGTGCAGGACCTTGTTGGTCTCACTAAAGGATTTGATTGTGATTTTAAATGTTAAGAAAATTTGAATCAGAAACCAAAACCAACATTACTAGTACGTCTGTGGGTCAGGTGCAAGACAAAGGCATCTCGGACTGGGACGGTCCCAGGGCGACAGCAAAGTGGGGAGATAGTTCAGAGATGCCATCAGTAGAAGTCTGACTTAGTTCCCTTTTTCATCTGCTGAGCTGACCCCCAAAATGCTCAGTTGGATTTTGTAAAGTAATATCAGGCACAGTCATTTTCCGAAAGTGCTTCCCTCTTACCTCAGAAAACAATCACAAATGACTGTGCAGGAATGTGTGACACAGGAACCCCAGTGGCCTCCCCTTTCCTCACCTCTTCAGAAGTGAATGCCGTTTTGGGTGCATGGAAGCTTACGATAAAATAACCTGTGGCTGAGGCACCATCCCTAAGTTGTGTGCATAAAGCTGCAGGCTTCCATCTTGTTGTTTGTTATATCACAGGAGGGTGATGTATTTGACATGGTTATGACATGTCGACATCACTAGTTGATAGTGTTTTTCAATAAAAACACCACAAAATGTGCTTTCGTTCTCCTTCCATGTTTTCAGTGAAATTGTAAGGTTTCCAAGGTTCACTTTTTTCAACATCACTTTGAATTTTTATCTCCAGAGATCCCATTGGCTCAAGTCAACTACAGATTCTGTAGACTCTTGTTTATGCGAATGAGTATTTGGCCGATAACCCGGGATGTAAGTTTTACTTGAGTGTAACACTAAAATCTAGTTATGGTTGTTCTCAGTCTTCGTGGTCCTTTTTAAAAATTAAAGGAAGTATTGTCAGTGCTCTGCCTTCAAGGGAAAGGTGGGCAGTCTGTTGCCATGGTGCGGAGCACAGCTGTCTTTGGTCACATGGGCGCCATGTTATACATACACCATTTCCACTCAGCGTCCAGGGGTCTTATTACATTACAGGAATGTCGTTGTTTGTCACAACGTCCTACGTTTCCTAATTTTCCTTTGCTAAAGGGAAGAAGATGAAGGAAAGCGGGAGGGGGGAGGCTGATAATCTATTTGGCGTGAGGTGGTTGAGGAATGTGGAAGAGCAGATAATTATGCACAGTGCTTTTAGAGGGCAGTGGGAGTGCTGAGGTGGGGTAGAAATGAGCCAAAACAGTCCTGGAAATGCCTTTCCAGAATTATTCAAGTGAGAACAGTCTTTGAATGCTTCTGCATTTAATAAACTAATATAGCCTTCACGAGTATAATTGGACAGTATATGCTAATGAAAATTAATATTCAAACCTAATAATATAGATTTATATATAAAAACTTTCATTTGCCTTAGTAAAAGGAATTGTATGTCCATCAAACCCTTTGCTTAGATCAGTTCAACTTCCTCTAGCTTCTTGATCTGTTGTAAGGTCAGATTCAGACCACAAGGGAAATGTGGGAAGGCAGGAAGACGAAAGGAGATTGGCGTATTTGGCAGTTCATAGTTTGTGATTAGTCTATAGATAAGTGTTATCACCCCCTCATTATTCCCCCTCAAACACATCCTGGGTCAGAGGTGGGGATAGAAAAATAGTAGCAGGAGTCGAAAGTGATATGAAAGAATATAAGCTAATTCTTTCCTTCCTCTTTCTCATTTTGCCATGTGACAAACTTAGATACAGCTTTCACTGGTTGGACCTTAAAATGTGTGCTTCTGTGGGGGATTTATGGAACCTCTAGTTTAGGTCAATATGTGCATTGCACTTGTAGAGATTTTTTAAATTAGTCTTATCTATAAATCTTCAATTGAAATTTTAAACCAATGGGAAAGTGTGAGGAAGAAATTATTGTTGTCATTGTTATTGTAGCCATTAAAAAAAAAATAAAGCAAAGAAAGATTGATGTCTGGAAGGATGGTCGTACGTCCGCCCCCTTCCTCAGCCCCTGTTATATTGTGGGGAGCACCAGTGTGTAGTGGATGAAACTTCTCTAACTGGTTGTGTCTGTCATGTCCTTTTCCTTTGGGGGTAGAAGAAACATCTCAGCATTTGGAAAGGTTATTTGAGAAACAGCAGAGCATAGTGGCTAAGAATGTGTGCTTGACAGTCAGACTCCTTGAGTTCCAGTCCTGGCTTGCTCGCCTCTCTGTGCTTACCTCACTGAGTTGTCAGAAGGATTCACCACTTAATAAAGCACTTAGAATTGTATCTGGCACATCGGAAGTACTCAATAAATGTTTGCTGGTCGTAACATTTTTAACCTTATAAATAGAGCAAAACAGATTAAAGTTTTCCATGACTTTATTAAGGTAACAGGATTCTGCATGGTATAATGATTTTTAAATTCAGGATTTGGGTTTAAGGATTCAGGGTAGTAATATTTTCCTGGTCGATAGTCTCATTCATAAGTGAGGTAACTTCAGATTTTCCAAGAGCTCATTTTAAGTTCACTCAGATTCATTGAAATCATAAAAACAAAGGAGTAGTAGACAGAAAGTGGAAATGCCTGGATCCTCAAAAAAAGTTGGAAAATATAGCCAACTGAATTTAAAAGTGATGCGATAGGGTGATCAAAGGGCAGCCTTGTTCACACACCATTCTCTGCTGTCTGTGGCCTAGCCTCCAGTAGAAGGAGGCCATCAGATATGAAAGGTGAAGTGGGGACAAGACAAAGGAGTCAAGAGAAACTATGAGAACTAACCGAAGAACTTAAGTGCTTGGCCTTCACCTCCGAAGTACTTAAAACTGAGGGAAGATGGCCCTAAGAAAAGATGGAAAGGGCATACACAATGTCTCAGGAAAAATGGTCATCGTTAATACCAAAACATATCCCAGTGGAGTTCCTGAATCGAGGAAAAAGAAAAATCACATGGGCATTCAAGCAGAGAAAGTCACCTTCAACACAGAAAACAACCCAGCCTGGCTTCAGACTTCGCCGTAGGTAGATGTGATGCCAGAGGATATTGAAAAGAAAAGTCGCCAAAGTCCTAGGGGAAAGGAAATGGGGGTTGGGCATTATTATAGCCAGCTCAGTGGTCTTGCAAATGTACAGACAGTGGGCAGACATTCCAACCAAACGAGGATACAAGAGAGATAGCACACAGGAGTCCCTTTTGAAAGAGTAGTAACTCAAAATCTCAGAGCCAGTGTTGAACAATAGAAAAATATAGTCAATATACCAGCTTGTGGACCCTCGATGAATGTTGCCCTTAAGATCTGTTTTATAAAGCATGTGTTTCACTTTGCATGTGCCTTTCATTTTGATCTAACTATTGAACTTAAGTCCAAGAGGAGAAGGTGGGAAAAATTATTACATCACTGGGAGAGATCATGTTTCATTATTTCTGTTTTTCCTTTAGGTTTAAATCACAAGATTATAACATAGGTCAAAAAACACTTTGCCAAAAATTGAAAAATCATATTCTAGAACATTTGCCATGGGATTTTAATGGATAATGAAATGAAATATTAGAACACATTTCTTAATTTGGTTTAGTCTAAGAAAAGTTGGGAATTAAGGCTGGTAATTTTAAATTATCTTCAGTAGATCAATGCATAGACTTGTCTAACTGAGCACAGTTGCACATATTTTCATAGTATGTTACCTTATTTCCAGATGCATCCAATGAATCATTTATGGGATACTATGCAATTCTGCTTTAATACTCAGTTAAGTCACACACGGCACATGCAGTAGGTTTTTGAATTCCGTCACAGCTCAGATTAAGAGGAAGAGAAATCAAATAACTGGAGAAAGACACCAAGACACACACACTCTTGCACCTCTTCATTCTGCTCAGGCATATCCCTCCAAAGACTCTTCTTCTGCCTCCCTCCTTTGCTTCTGTCTGTAGCTTTTAGAGAGATGAGCCACCAAACCAGCCCAGGGATCCATCAGTTAGCTGAGCCCAGGCTTGATTGTGTTCTGGAGGAAGAGGGAAGCCCATGAGCCAGAGAAGCTCACAATGGCAAGACACTCTGGTCTACCTGTGTTGAGGAGTCTTGGAGGCACAGCAGCAGGGATTCTTCTTTATTCCTATCTTCATTGTCCTATGGATTATATCGAGCACCCAGCTGCCTAGCCAGTTGGAGGGAGTGTCTTAATCAGAGCAACAACATAGCCTGAGTTGTCCTCAAATCACAGTGTATCAATGATCATAATCCACATCCTGATCAAGAAAAGGTTAGCATAGTGCGTATATCACGAGTGGTGAGGAGAGAACAGGCGTTTTACTTATCAAGGGCTGAAAATGTGTTAATGGGGATTTTAAAGAAATAAAAGTGTTTCAGGAACTGTCTCTCCCAGACTCACAAGGGCAGACCGAGTGCCTTTTTCAGTTTGTAACTCTGTTTCTTGTCGTTTCATCTTTATTGACCACATGTAGCAAACTTACCTTTGTGATAAATAAATATTATTATTCATTATTTTAAAA
Organism: Phoca vitulina; assembly: GCF_004348235.1. Classification (NCBI taxonomy): domain Eukaryota; kingdom Metazoa; phylum Chordata; class Mammalia; order Carnivora; family Phocidae; genus Phoca; species Phoca vitulina. The sequence continues at coordinate 5,162,700 of NW_022589744.1, forward strand.
ATTTAAAACAATCATTTCCATGGGAAAAAAACTGATAAGCTGTCTTTTTTTTTTTCACTTTAGATAACTTATATACGACAAGAATATGAGACCAAATTCAAAGGGTTGATGCCAGCATCTCTAAGACAAGAGCTGGAAGACACCATTTCCTCCCTAAAGTCACAGGTAATTACCAGAATCAAGGCATTCCCTCAGGGTTCAGGGGGTGTGTATAGCCTGAAAACAGACTCACAAATAAGTTTAATTCTGAACTGATGCCAGAAATTAATGTAATAGCATAACATACAACCAGGAGGAATTGTTTTTTGTTTGGATTTTTTTTTTTTTTAAGTTTTTCTTACTAGTTTTGCAACTCATTGTCTCAATAAGATTTCCTTACAAGCACCCATGAAATTGAAAAGTTCAGTTATGGTTACTTTCCCTCATTTACAGTGTACATTCCAGTACAGGCTCCCCCTTTCTCCTCTTGGTACCAGGCCCCAAATGCCATCGCTTGACACGTCGGAGATTTCCTGACTGTGTGAAAGGGCAGAGGAACAGAAACGATGGCTAAATTAGAAGCATTTCTATTCTGGTGTGTTTTGTATGCTTGTTAGACATAACAAGATGCATTTTAAATTCCAAGCAGAATAATGACAAGGTATTCAAATAATTCAGTTAAATATTTCTTGCTGAGATGTGTAGTTCTTGGAATAGCTTATGAAATACAGTGTGAGAGATGCACTGGATGTAAACTTAGATGCTTAAGATTATTTCACAACTCCCAACGTCAGTTTTCTCCATGTACTTCTAGAAACACAGTTTATATATTGCCAGTCTAATGACTCTAACATGGGAACGAATCTACACGTTCCCACTTCTAATACACTTAGGAACCTAAAATGTACTTTCCCCTACAACAGTCATGTTCCCTTTGTATGTCTAAGAATCCTTGTATGACTGAGATTGATGAAAAGCAATAGCTAGGACCCAGAGTAGCCAAAACCATCTTGAAAAAATAAGAATGAATTTGGGAGGGCTCATGCTTCCCAATTTCAAAACTCACTACAAGGCTGTAATAATCAAGACAGTATGATATTGGCAAAAGGATAGACACAGAGATCAATGAAATAGAATTGAGAGTCCAGGGGAAAAAAGCATATATATTATATATATATAAGATTTTGTTTATTTGTCAGAGACAGAGAGAGAGAGCGCACACAAGCAGGGGGCACGACAGACAGAGGGAGAAGCAGGCTCCTTGCTCAGATGCAGGACTCAATCCCAGGACCCTGGGATCATGGCCTGAGCTGAAGGCAGATGCTTAACCAACTGAGCCACCCTATTATATATTTTTTTGATCAGTTGGTTTCCAAATGTCCCAAGACTGAGGGAAAAATGGAAAGAAAGGTGCTGGGACAATCAGATAATTCAACAAGTTAACTCAAAACGGATCATAGACCTAAATGTAAGAGCTAAAAAAAACTCTAAGAAGAAATCTTCTTAGATTAAGGAGCGCATCTTTGTGCCTTGGTTGCTGTGACACCAAGAGCCCAAGCAGCAGAAGAAAAAACCAGATGAATTGGACTTTACTAAAAGTTAAAACTTTATACTTCAAAAGACAACATTCAGAAACTGAAGAGACAAACCATGGTATAGGAGAAAATATTTGCAAATCGTGTCTCTGGTAAGAAACTTAAAAAAAAAAAAAGGAAATCATACTTTTTTCTGGGAAAGCTCCTTGAGAGAAAGAGGTCTTTGCTCTCTGTGCCAAGAACAGTGCCTGCCACATAGTAGGTGCTCAATAAATTGACTTACGAACCGATACGATTGGATGATATCCACATGTGCTCTTTGTAATGTGTAGGGCAAAGCGCGTGCAGCAAACTTCGGCCGCCCCGTATGTATTCCCCTCCGTCAAAAGCCTCTCACCTGAAGATGAAATGTTCGTTCTAGCATTCTGTGGGCTACTGTTGGCTTTGCTCCTGCCAGCCACGTTTTCCCTCGTTCGCTCCTGCCTGTAAACATAAGGCCTGCAGGAAAGTGTTAAGGTAGAAAGGGTTAAGTCATTTTTATTTACATGGAAAGCTCCCTTGCAGTGTGGTTTACCCATTAACTCTGTAGGAGAGCTTCCATAGGGTTGGCTATGGAGGCTGGCACCTTCAGAGGAGGGGTGTTTTTAAGAAAAAAAGACCGAAAGAAAGAAATCTGATAGCCACCTGCAGGGCTTCTGTTATCATTCACCTCATTTCCCTGTAATAAAAGCCACTTCAGCCTCCTAAAACTGGAAGTTGACCCAGAAAGAGAGTCCTGCTAGCTGGCAGCTGTGCGGAGGAGTCACAGGCCACAGAGGGTGCAAATTTAGTTTGAAAGCACAGGTGCCTGTATTTTCTGAAAATTGTTGGGATTCCAGTCGCAAAGCAGGGGTGGGGAGGGGAGGCCGAATCGGTGTAATCCTTGCATCTGTCAACATTATCAATTGTCCTATGGGTCATTTGAGCAATTGGCTAGAATTAAGACCAGGGTGATATTACAAGTAAGCAAAACCGAGGGGGGCCACCTGGATATGGACCCATCTAGAGAAAGTGTGCTTTCCTCTCTTGCAAGCGCATTTGCTGTTCGCCGGCAGTGTTCTCTGGCCAACTAGGCTTCAGAATCAGCCGTTGCCATGGTTTCAGTTCAGACCAAAGCAGCAAGAGTAAACAATTCTGAAATGATCAAATACCGCTGACTCTTGATTACATCGAGCCGTAGTAGGAGTTACCCCCAAACTGTTTCTATTTGTTCGTGTAAGGTGCTTTTGAATTCATACCTGATAGAGGTATCTTTAATACTATATAGAAATTTATGCTTCCAAAAAAATCAAACCACACTGTAAAGATCTGATTTAAGAGAACATGCTAAGCCACTAGGCGGCTTCTATTAGTCTTTTCATGTGCTCCTCCTAACCTTGGGAAGCAGCTCTCATCGATCCCATTTCACAGATGAGGCATCAAGAGCTCAAGTAACTTTCCGAGAGCCATCGAGGCCAAGCCAGGAGTGGAACCCAAGCTGGCCTAACTCTGGCCTAGGCTCTTTCCACTACCAATACTGTCTCTCCAACCTCAGGGAATCCGCAGGACGGACTGAGGTTTCCAGAAGACAGTAATTTTCTTTCTCCTCACTCATTCACTCATTAAACACTAGTGAACACCAGGGTCCCACCCAGCCCTGTGAAGGAAGCTGGGGACACAGAGACGAAGAAACATCCTCCCCGTCCCAGACGAGCTCTCAGGTTTGGGGGAGAGATATGAAAACACATAACCCCAATGCAGCTTGAGAAGTGCTAATAATGGAGCACAGGCGCAGGAGTAAAGAGGAGGGGCCCTGACTTTGCCTAGGATGTGATGAGCTGTTGGGGAGGAATCGAGGAAGTCAGTAGGAGAGGTGACATTTGAACTAAACGGTGGAGGATAAATGGGAGATAGTTAGCCGAGCATTCCAAAGAGAGAAAATGCCCCGTGCCAAAGGGCAAAGGAGTCAGGAAGACATGGTGTACAAGGTGGTGATGGTGGGGAGGACGGGAGGAGAAATGGAGCCTCAAGGACGGGCTGGGGCCAGACCAAAATGGCTCTGCAGTAATGAATTTGGATGGACTCTTGTCTCGGATGGCTTTTCAGGAGGGATGCAATGTGATCAAAGGTGAAAAGCACAACACTGACATTCAACAAACCCTCTCCCTTTTATCTAGGGAGCCACGTTATTTGCACCATATTTTGCCATTTCAGCCACATTCGCCTCTGCTCATACGTGGTGTCTTTTTCTAGGTTAACTTTCTGCAGAAGAGAGCATCCATCCTTCAAGAAGAACTGACTACATACCAAGGCAGAAGGTACAGCCCGCGCTCCTAAGGCCTTCTGATTAGTTTGTATTGTTGGCACCTGTGAGTCTCCCGGGTTGACCGTAGGGTCTTTATTAAAATGCTTACACATAGTATCAATTTTGGAAAAAAAAAATACTGATTTTTTTTTTTTTTTTTTTTTACTAAATAGCCTGTCTTTGAGAAGCCACCCACCTCTTGTAATCACAGTGCTTAGTCAGTACGATCAGAACAGAATGAGAGAATCTGCAGGTGCCTGACAAGTCTGGGCCTTGCCAGCATCGTCCTGACAAGACATTGTCTTAAAGCCCAGTTGCAGGGTTAAGGAGACCGTCTTTCTTTTAAGATAGCGAGATGATGCAATCCTTAGTGTGGTAGCCCACATCTTCAAAGCCCCGTATCCCCTGGAGGTTTGGCACTGTTGCAGATGTTCTCCAGACCAAAATAGATAAACGGCTCGGTGGTGTGGCAACACTGTGACTTTAGTGCCCTCAGCATGCGCTTCTCAAGGATGCCTTTTTAGTCCAGGGTTCCCAGAGACATCACAGACATAGGTTATGTTTACCTGCTCTAAGTCAGTCAAACAGCCTCCTTTTTCACGCAGTGAAAGGCCAAAGCACTTACTTGGCATCGGTTTAAAAGTTAAGACCTTGTGAATCATTCACTTTTCGAAAGATTCTACTGCCTGGTGCAGATGGGATTGGATCCTTTCTGGGCATAAATGATGAAATTTTGATACCGAATATCCTTTTTAACCTCTATCCAACTCCTCCCGAGTTAGGACATATTTTATCGTTGACATGCCCGTCAGACCTGGAGAAAATCGTTAACTGAGATTTTTGATTTTCAGGTAACTGCGCGAAGGCTTACCTGAGTAGCACAGGGCGAGGGCAGTGGATGTCACTGTCTGGGCTGCACTGTGGATTTCTTCCAGCAGGTTTGAAGATTTGGATATTGTAAACTGTGAGATCAATGGCATTTTTTAATACTTAAATGTAATTAAGATCATAAACACGTGCATCACTCATACGCTATGGGGTGGTTTTATTTGTGTCTGCCTAAGTTATTTTTTTTTAACATTCCTTTATTTCGGATTTCCATATTCGTGTGCATTTGAGCGTGTGCTGAGAATTGCTTATATTGGGGAAAGAAGTGATTTCTCATAATATGCCTTGTTGACGCTTTTGTATAGAATTTTACCGGTTGCGTATGATCAAAATCACGTTTGTAGTATCGCATCACAATTTTTAGCATGCTTACATTGTTTTCATGTTCGTGTTCACATATTATTAAAACATTATATTTTGTACTTATCAATTTTATTTCTACTTTTTATTGCACCTCGTTTGCCAAAATAAGTATGGCGTATCCACGGTATTTTTCCCTAGAAAATCCTGACAATCTCAAATTGTACTATGGGGAAAAATAACCTTATGTCGTGTCAGAGATCACATCCATAAGCAGTTCGTTTATTTAGAATAAAAATCACTGGGTCATCTGATACCAGTTTAAGGAGTTGTCGCGTTGGTCTCGTCTGACCCTGGGACTCCAGAGGCAGAATGGTGTAAGAATTTTATGTAGCAGCTATGGTTTTATTGTTGCTTTCTCTTTTTATGGTGGTTGTTTCATTATCGTATCAATTGATGCTCTTTAAGAAAGCCTAAAAACATAAGGGTGTGTTCCAAGGCCACGCAACCCAGTGGCAAGTGGTGGCAGATGAGCTGTGATTGGTCCCATTTTCCTCTCTGCGAATATGGTGGTGTTCTCCTGATTGGGTGTTTGTCTCCACCCAACTGACCAATCAGCACATTGCTTTTGATTGGTCATTGCTGATTGGTCTGTGTTCTATGCTGATTGGTCAGCCCCATTTGCTGAGGAAATTCTGAATTGCAGTGGATGGATGCTCTGTATTCTTTTGACTTCATTGTGGTGTATGCCATGGACCCTTTGAGATGCTCTGGACTGCGGGCAGGGCCATGATCATCCCGTTTACTGTAACAGGACAGGGCAGAACGTTTCTTTACGCCTTTTCAAAATTCTTGTCTCTTTCCCACGCCCATCTCCGTTGTTTGCTGCCCAAGGATTAATTACCCTTTCTTGTACCGTAACTGAGACCCAGAGATGATAAGGAAGTAACAGGTTTTATAGCCACTTCCAAAGCCAGGGCCAGGAGCCGCATAGACGCTGCCTTGGCGGCGGCCATCAACATAAAACCTTGCCTTCCTACTCTAGATCACCTCTGCCTGGTGACGTTTGCCCCAACACCTGCAGGAAGAAAGATCCCTGTCCTTTGAAAGCTCAGGTCTTTCTTGCATTTTCAATAAATTATAGCACTGGCTTGAAGAGTATTCAGGAAAAAGCAAAATCGAAGCAGATGCTCTTAAAACCACCTACCAAATGAGGACAGTTGGTACTCAGACTATGATTTAGTGCTCGAAAGGGAAAGATTAAGGCTACATGATTAATTTTTAAGTGCTTCTCTACAGACCGTGAAAAACAGGTTGAAGCTCAACAGATTTCATTAGTAAGGTTATTAGCTGCCCGAAGTGAAAATACTTGGTGAATTGTATTGTCTGCTGGAATTGGAACTCCCACTCAAGAATATTTGTTTTCCATGAGTAAATATCAGTAGGTGTTTTGGAAAGTTGCCTGCTATTCTTTCTTTTCCTTATTTCAAGGGTTATGAAATCACAAACACTGGTGAACCTTTGACATTACCCAGATCCTGTTTCCCTTCTGATGGGTGTCGCATACATCTGGGAGTAAGCGTGCTGAAACTTTAGGTCAGTTTGATTGTGTGTGATGGGACTGGATGGCCGACACTAATGTTTTTGTGAATGTCCTCTGATAAAGGAAGAGAAAGAAAAATTGCCTTTGGCACGTTTAAAATCCCTTCCTGAATTGAGCCCTGGGTATATAAATGGCTACTGGGAGATCAAGCAAGTGCTCAGTAAGTGAATTATAAACATTGTGCCTTATTATAAAATCATCTGAGGTTTCATCTCTTCTTTTATCTGTTGGAAGATCGATTGTTCACCCCAACTACCTCATTCAGTTCCATTTCAAGTTGTCATTCTTGGCTCCGGCGCCTATGTCATCCACCTGTGCGTGCGACCGTCCTCGGGTAGTGGGTGATAAGGCGTGGGGAACGACCCAGCGGAAGGAAAGCCGTGGGCGCGCAGTGTCTTGGGTATGCGTGTTTACCCAGCCATGGGGTCGAGCGCAGGAGAAGGGTTAAGGCGAAGGCCAGCTGTCCATCATCTGCCCATGTCATGGTCTTGTCTGAGTCCTACCACTTCTGTGTCACCAAGCCGCAAGCCCTTTCAGGGGTCTGACCCCTGATTTTGCAACCTCCCCAGTCAACAATCAGCTCCTCAGAGGGCAGCCATCCAGGGGCACCGAGGAGAAAAATGGCCTGAGAGGGGGGCAACAGAGAATGGGTCTACTTGCTTCAGAGTTTGTACAAAAGAATCGGCTGTGACTCAAGGGAAATTGCCAGATTCAGACGTTATCCTGTAATGTCACCTAGTAACAGTGGATTCCTCAGAAGCAGCCATATGCCTGTCGTTGTGAGCAACCTCATTAAAGGTGTCTGCCGAGAGAGTGCAGACAGGAGAAACTATATGAGTTTGAATTAACAATTAACAGCCCTGTTATTGAAGTGCATCAGCATCCACAGAAGGCAGTGGTGTTTTAGCTTTCGTTCTGAGAGTAAAAAGGAAAGGTAAAACATCAAAAATGGTCAGAGAAAAGTTTCAGAACACAAGGTCATTTTAATTCATAGTTTCCTTAAAAGAGCAGTCTCTTCGGAGCTTTCATATTTTGTTCAGAAAGGTCGTCTCTTTTAAGCCTTGTCATTAAAGACAGTTTGCTCTTTAAAGTGAATTATCAAAGTGTGTAGAAATTGCAAGTTACTGAAACTAAAATGCATGATCAATTTTAAGTCTGCTAACTAAAGCTTACTTAAAATTGGATGTGCTTTTGTCCTAGCGGCCCCTTTGATAAGAGCAAAAAAAGATACATGGTTGGTCAATTCAAAGTAGGAGAAGAAGATAATTAGATAAAACCTTTTTTCACCCGTTGAAGTGGTTCTCGGATTTGGAGACTTGATTGGGAAGCTGTGTTATAGGCTGGAATGGTAAAAATCAAATATCCCAGATTTTGACCTGTATTAACATTCTTCCCTGTATTGTTTTAAGAACTGACTCAGACTTCAGATCCTATTATTTACCTCACATGGAGGAAGAGCGATGGAATTTGTAACATAAGACTAAAGGAATTTTTAAAATCTGGATCCTTCACCAACATCTAGGTCAGTTGAAAATTCATTCTTCCAGAGATTTTGGTTTTAAGCAAGGATTTCCATCAGGCAAATGTTTTAAGACCAAAGGCCCAAGTATGTTGCTATAGATCCTGGTGTTCTTAGAAGTGAGCTTAGTCTAGACGTCAGGCTAATAAATACCCTTATATCCTCTTTGGGAGTCTACCATTTAAGAGAGGTCTCCTGGAAAACAGCTAGCTGGACACAAAGACTTGATCAGCGAGCAGAAAGACAGGGCTACCTAATAAGAAGCCTGTTATATTTAATTAGCTGAAACATGCTTGCATAAGTGAAACCACATCGTCCACACCCCTTTACTTCCGCTAGAAAAGAAACTTAGTTCATAGGTGGAGTCTACCAATTAGCTTTGTTTCCCTAGGTAATTCCCTTTACCTCTCTATTACCTCTCTGGGCCTCACTTTGGTCATCTGTAACATGATCAATAATTCCCAAACTCTACCATTTCAAGCTCTAATTCAGCCTTTTTCCTGCTAGTATTCTATCAAGCCCTGTTTTGTATGACTTGTCTTGACATCTCAGATGGCATATTTAGGAAATGTGGCATACTAGATGATCCCCATCTTGAAGGCTCCCATTTGCGTCGCTCACTCACTCACCCAGTCATCCATGTAACAAACGCTGATTGCCTACCGTGTGCTGGACGGCACAGTAACCCTCTCCAAAGTTAGTGGCTTCACCATAATTTATCATCTCTCTTGGTGCGGAGGGTTGACCAGGCTCAGCTAGGCTGTTCTCGCTTAGGTTTCAAGTCAAGTGACCATGATGACTCACTCCCAGGGCGGCTGTCAGGAGCCCTTAAGAGCAAGCCCAACGAGAGACCAGATGTGGAAGTCACGAGAAACATAACACGGGAGGGCACAGCATCACTTCTACTGAACTTTGTCAAAGACAGAGCCCACCCAGAGTCGAGGACACAGAGCCTAGCAGTGTCCAAGAACCTGTGGCTGTCTCTAATCTGCCACGCCCTTGTCTAAAAGGAAACCTGTCTATCTTTAACTTGGAATCTCTCCTTAAACAATGTGATCCACAGAAGAGTTTTTCCATAGCGCACATATTTTATTGCCTGGCGTTCTGAGAAATATTGACTAGGGCCTAGATCCAGTTGATTGCTAAAAAGTCTCTTCCCGTGCAACATTCTGCTAGTCTCTGTTGTATTTCTCCGATCACAGGTTAATTGGGATTTGGAAATACCGCTTGGGAAGCCCTGAGTTGCGAGTATTCACTAAGGCCGTGTCTTCCTCTGTGATTCTTTTGAAAAATGGTAGCAACCACAGGCGAATGTTTCTCTCAACCCTTTAAAGTGAGTAAAGTTTGGGGCTTGGTGTGCATTGTTTACCGTAATTATCTTAGCAAGTGTATTATTATAAAGGTCCACCAAAACACATACCCTGTGCTTAGCGTGGTTTTTCCTTCTTTCGTGGAAATATCAGGCGCATGGTAGGGTGTGGTCTTGATGAGCCTGTGAGGGAAAATTCCCTGAACCACAGAGCACTCAGAAACTACTCAACTAATCATCCAGATAAACAAGTGAATCAGCCTCCTAATTGCCCGTTAGCTTCCTCGCCGCTGCTGGGTTATCTCTGTTCATACCCCTGAGCCCAGCTCCTGGATCTCACCAGCCTGAGCGGGAACCTGGGTGGGGGAGGTGAACGAGGAACTGAAGCCTAGCGGCCATTCCTCTGCCTTCTAACTCCCAGTCTCGCTGAGTGCTACAACTGACAGATTGATCCGACCTGGTGATCAGCGTGTGTTTTGAGAAAACATCAGAAGGCTTGGTTTGCCTGGAGTTCAGCTCTGTTCCAAAAGCAGAGCCTGACAGTTTAAGGGGGAGAGGAAACGAGAAAAGACATGTCTCCCCAGGAAAGAGGAAATATTTTCCTAACAGGGTGGTAGAGAGTCCTGAGAATCTTGCACTTTTTGCAGAAATACCTGGACATCGGCTGAGATTTCTCAGAAGCGGGTTTGCGTTCCCCAGTGTGGCTCTGCGCAGGCTGACCGATGCTGTCGTTTACCTGACATTGACCATGATGTTGCTCTTCAAGTTCTGTGCAAACTCCGGTTGCCGTCCGGCTCCCCTGTGTACGTTTCGTGTTTCCCAGCTACCGCGGTGTCACGATCCTATGTGAAATCCTTTTCAGAACTGATCATTTGGCCCCTTACTTATCATTGTGTAGGTAATAAAAATATTTATCCAAGCCGGGCGCAGCAGTTACGGCGCGAAGCCTAGGCGGGATGGCCTCTTCATGTCTCCACCTGCTCCCTCCCAGAGTTAAGGATCTGCTAGCCGTTTTCTGCCTAGAGTGATATTTCTTACAATGTTAGGGAACCTTTCTCTGACTGAGTTCCCACTTGTGTTATCTGATTTTCTTCTTCGGTATTTTTATTTATGCATTCGGGCATGTGAGCTTGGAAGCTGCTAGAATACAAATTGGGTAGATTAAAGGAATTTTTTTTCCTTTCAAAATCATTGCTGCAATCTTATCTGGAGTGTGTGTGTATGTCAAATTTTTTTCTACTGGGTTAATGAAGACAGCAAACGTAAGTAGACCACCTCCTGTTGGCCCCTGCTACCAGGTGCTTTCCCTAAGACGGTCTGATGGTCACTGTCCCTGCATTTTCATTGGTAAAGGAGAAAGATTAATTGGCCTCCTCTCTATCTCACATTATAATTATTGTTCTCTCTGTGGTATCACCTCTAACATATGAGGAACATTTTTACCTCATGCAAGCGGTAAATTGAGCTCAGCTCTTCAAAACTTTACTTTTGCTCCCAGATTAACTACCCTACAGACCTTTGCTGAGTGCCTCATGTGTCCCGGGGACTGAGCCTGGCAGATGAGACGCACAGAGGTGAATGAGACCTGCTTCTTGCCTGCAAAGAGCTTGTAATCCATACGGGAAGATAAGACATGTATCGGAAAGAAAAAAAAAAAAAAAAGATAAGACAGAGCATGATCTTTGTATAAGAGAAATGCCAAATATTCTGGAAATTCAAAGGAAGTGGTAACATTTTGAAATCGTCTCATAGGAGGAGGTGACATTTAGTCTGGACGTTGGAGTAAGAGTGAGATTTCAATCGGTAGAAATGTGGGACGGGCCTTCCAGCTGGAATGCTAAGCCAGGAAGGTCGTTCACTCCTCTGCATCACCCACATGGGAGGAAGGGAGTACGAGGCAAGGCTTAAAAGGTGCGCTGGAGTCAGGTTATGGAAGCCAAAGGGAACTTACTGACCACCTTCAGCGCTGAGTGGGCCTCTCAGCTCATGTGGCCAAGGCCTTTGGGGTCAGAGGGATCCGGAGCCGGGCAAGTTGCTCAGTCTCTGAGTCTCGGTTTCCTTATCTTAGAAGGTGGAGGAAATAGTAGAACGCAGTTGTGAAGATTGAATGAGATAATGCATTTTCAAAGTCTAACATGCAATAAACATGCAATAAGTGAAGGCCCTTTTTATTTTCTGAACATCCTCAATGATTTCACGAGCTAAGTATGATTCATGCTTGAGGATACTGAAGCAAAGGGAGGCTTGGAAGTTTGCCCAAGGCCCCGCTTTGAATATGTGGTGGAAGCAGAGGTTGGAGCTCATGTTCCTGTAATTCGCTCTTTGCTCCTTCTGCTACATTGCATCGCCTCCAAGGGTGAGGAGAGCTTTGGACTCTATGTTATAGAAAACCAGGGAGCAATTAAAGTGTTCTGAGCAGGGCAGTGACACCATGAGAAACTGCCGCATGAGCATTTGTCCTGCAGCAGCGTGAGGCGGGATAGTTGGAGGCTGGAGGCAGAAGAAGAGAAAGGAAATAGACAGGAGCTGTGTGCAGGAGTCCCATAAGTGCAACGGGATCCCCAGGGAGAGGAGCATCTCTCCCTCTCCCTCTCCATCTCCCTCTCCCTCTCCCTCTCTCTCTCTCTGAACAGAAAGTAGGTCAAAGATTCAGTAGCTGCCGTGGCACCTGAATGAATGAGATGATTGTGAAGGAGAAAGAAATGTAGGGCCAAGGTTCGCAGCCTAAAAAGATGCGGGGTGCAGATCTGGGAGTGGGGGTGAGTACCTGGAAGCCTGGGTCAGGGCCCAGAGATTCGTCAATCAGGAACATGTGAGTGAGAGCCGAGGTGGAGAAGCTGATGGTTTCACCGAGAAGGGGAGAGGTCTGGGGGAACCAGGAGAGGAGAGGGAAGGGGGGGGACAGGAGGGGACCTAGATCCCCTAGGAGGGGAGTGCACGGTTCCATCGGCAGTTGAAGAAAAGAGTTGGAAAGAAGTAGGGATAAGGAGAGGGCCAGCGGCAGGATGAGGCTCTGAGTGTGCATTGGAGGACCGAGCAAACCCGCGGTTTGCCCTGGGGCAGAGAGGCAGGTGGGGCGGTGAGTTAGATGAGCCACGTACATTCCTTGAGGGTCCAAGCTGAGGGGTGCGGTGCCTCCCAGACATGGAGGAGAGCCCTGAGATAGGTGGTGGAGAGCCAGGTACAGAGTCCTGAGGGCTCCTTAGGGATGGGCGGCAAGGTTTCCTCCTCGGATTCCAGATAACAGCTTACAGTTGGCGAAGTTTCCACTGGACACCAACCCCACAAACGGCCTGGAGCGGGCGCCGGCCGCCCCTGTGAATGGCTATCCTGGCTGATCTAGGAAAGTTAGGGAAGTGTTTGTGAAAGTTCAGTTCTTCTCTCAGCCTAAGGTCTTCACCGTTTGTCCATTTTGTGAAGTCACTAAATGAAGTTAGCCGTTTTTTGCAAATGAGCCCTTGGGATAAAATCAGGGTAATTAAATGGATTGTCCTCAAGGGATGTTCCTCTACATTCAAATATTTTTGTTTCTGATCCTTACTGATACGGACTTACTGTTGGTTTTCAGGCATTTTTATTTTTACAGCAACAACGAAAAGTCACCTTGAACTTGATACTTAGGTAGAATTTAACCTAGAGTTAGTATATTGATCACAAAATTACCCTTTTTAAAGTCCCACCCCCTCCAAAATCCCAAACAGTAGTTAAGAAAACGAAGTGAATACATTTTGAGGATAAAGAAGACTGCATTAAAAATCGAGCAATGTAAGGACACTACAGGGGCTTTAGTATGGAAGACCAGGAGATGAAACAACTTTTTTTTTTTTTTAAGATTTTATTTATTTATTTGACAGAGAGAGAGACAGTGAAAGAGGGAGCACAAGCAGGGGGAGTGGGAGAGGGAGAAGCAGGCTTCCTGCTGAGCAGGGAGCCCGACGCGGGGCTCGATCCTAGGACCCTGGGATCATGACCTGAGCCGAAGGCAGATGCTTAACGACTGAGCCACCCAGGTGCCCCGAAACAACCTTTTTTAAAGGAAGATTGAAACTTATTAGTATTCTGGAAATATAGGTGAGACTTTCTTACTACCTAAAAGCATTTTGATGTCCTAAATTTCTTTAATACATTTTGTAAATATGTACCCCACAATGTCTGGAAGCCATAAATGTCTTCCTTTACTTTTTTTTTTTTTTTAATAGTTTGGCACCAAAATATCCTTCATGCCAACACCAAAAGTTCTTAGTGGGGACTTAGAAAGAAAATAAGGCAAGACATTATAATTTTGCTAAAATAGCATAGAGTATAGGCTTATTTTAGAGGGTGAGGGAAAGATGGCTTTTCTTTTTTTTCTACTAAGAAAAATTGAGAACTGGATATTTGTTCACTTTGTATCTGCAGCAGGGGTGGGAGGGTGTCCATGCTTTAGATTTGCTCACTGTCCTCCAAAGAGGTGACAAAGGGAACCCAATTTAGCCTGGTGCCCTTGAGCTGCTGGGAGAATGTAGTTGGCTCAAGCTGGCCAGACCATGGCTTCCCCAGGGCACTGAGAGTGGGTCCCCACTGGGAATGTCTAAAGGGGACTGTGGTGCCTACATGTGTGGCACCACTAATTTAGCTCTAGATTTCTTTCTCAGTAACAGAACACGCTCCGCCCACCCCCCACGCCCCACCAAGCTAGGAGAAAAAGAAGTCAGAACCCAGCGTTGACCTCAGAGCATGGCGCTGTTTGGCTTGTGTGTTGCAGAGATCAGCAGCATAGATAGTGAAAGGGAGGTTTGGAGACACTGACTCAGGGTTTTTCTGCGGCTGGTATTCCAGAAGTGATGCCATTTCTTTGCCAGATGGCATCAGCCAAAGGCCAACCCAGAAAGGCCGTGGGTAATTAGGAGCTTGATTTTCAAATACTTACCACTCTGCTGCTGAATGGGATGTCCTGTTCACCCAGGTGCTTCAGGAACAAATGCAGAGGATCCCAACAATATCGAGGAGCAGTCTTGAGAAATATGTGTAAAACTAGGAGTAGCATTTGCCTTCCTCTGAAAGGAGTCTTTGAGCCCAGAACAAGTAAAGCCTTATTTCAGGTTAGCCTGACTGTAACACCATCTAAATAATTCCATTTCATATATACTTAGGTCATAATGGTTTTATCTGTGATTATGCCCCCCAGGGTGGTTGAATTTTATATTATGCCTTCTGACCACAGGAAAGGGAAAGTATAATTCTACTGGGTCTTCAGGCAAGTTACTAAATATTTTATGGTGCAAGTATAGTTCGCCATACTTCCTTTAAGGCGAGAGCTTGTACTGATAGACAAATGTCCTTTCTAACACTGGAGGAATTGGCCTGTAGGCTACCTGCTTAAACTCTGTGTGCCTTGGGTTCATTATCTAGATAAATAGACAAGAAGTAGGGCGCCTGGGTGGCTCAGTTGGTTAGGCGACTGCCTTCGGCTCAGGTCATGATCCTGGAGTCCCGGGATCGAGTCCTGCATCGGGCTCCCTGCTCAGCGGGGAGTCTGCTTCTCCCTCTGACCCTCCCCCCTCTCATGCTCTCTCTCTCTGTCTCATTCTCTCTCTCAAATAAATAAATAAAAAATCTTAAAAAAAAAAAATAGACAAGAAGTAATGACTATCAGATTATCAAATTAGGGATGTGTTTAAGATCTAAGAAATCACATAGGCCGTCTTGAAAGGGAAATGGCATCTACAGCTGGTATGGACAGCACCTCACATCCAGCAGCTTGTCTTGGCCCCCATCTTCTCTTAACCTGATTAAAACCACTACTTACCACCAAAACATCTCTTGACTGTGGCCTAAGTAAGTCAGACATACGGTCTACCCACTCAAGGTCAAGGTCGGAAGTGATTTTTCTGACTCCATCTGCAGCTTTTCTAAGAAAAATGCATCCTTTTTGCAATACTTCCCTTTTAAAAAATTTGAGTATGTATCTAAGAAAAGCAAATGGTGATGTGTGGATTCCTGCATCTACAGAAGAATAAACAAAGGCCAGAGTTTTGGAAGTAAAGCATTTAATGCAAAGGAAGACATCTTATTTGATTTTGAAGGACACAAAATTTTGAAGCATGTAGAGAGCCAGTTCCTTGGTTATGAGAGAATGGGATAGGCTCATTTATAAAGTGGAAAAAAATGTTGATGGCATAATAGAAACCTAATCAGGTGTAACGGATCCGTCCGTTTCAGAAACCCGCAGTAGTTCAGGCAAAAATAATAATAACTTTTATCCCAAACACATAAAAACAGGAAGGCATTTCAGCACCACCAAAGCAGTGTTTCATCACTTCTGGAAATGAATTTGTTAGTTTGATGTCAGAGTACAGGAAGGAGAAAGCTTTCAGAACCTATTCAGAAGCACCCAAGAATTCTACAGAAAAGTTAATGAAAGGAAGCAATGGAGTCTTCTCTCCCCACACCGTTACCACTCGATGGGTTTCTAGAGTGTCAGCTCACATGAGAGCCACGGTCCCTGTTTTCTGGAGATGACCCTATTTTGAACACAGTTCCAAGGCCCTCCAAGCAATGAAACATGCTGGTACAAAGATGCCATTTTCTGTCCAACGTCATTGGACTCATATTTTAAGAAAATGCATCCAACCCAGCCCATGAACAAAAGCCTGTAGAAAGGAACATGATGATCTAGTGTTTAATTTGATTGAGTGATTTTTCTGAGACCAAAGGTAAAGTGATTTTCCTGAGGTCGAAAATCAGCTACCGAAGGGCCAAATTTGGTCTAGAACCCAAATTTTTGGTTTCATAGCCCATATTTCTGCTTGTTCTGTCCCATCCTTTCCCCCATAATGTATTAGACACATTAACTGAACTCCATGGTGATAAGAGTCTTTTTTTTTTTTTACAATGGCCACACTTGGACCAATGTCCATTTACTGGTTGCTTCAGTATTTTATGTGCTTCGTGATCTAGAGAGGCTAAAAGGTCTGGCTAGACCTTCATGGCCCTGGCAACAGTGTCTGTTTGGAAATGGGCTATAAGGCATCAAAGCCTAATTTCATAAACCATCTGATAAGATATTTTATAGAAGAACAGCACTTGCCAGAGAAGTGGCATGGGCAAGAGTCTGCTCTTGGGCAAGAGTCTGCAAAACAGAGAGGGGGTTGCAAGACAGGAGTCCTGGCATCACTTCCAAATGCTTCCTGGCCTCCAGCAATTCTCCCTCCATGCCTGTGCTCTCAGCTTCCTGTCTCTTCCCCAGAGAGCTCCCCTCCGGGCAGTGGGAAAAGGGTCCACAAGGAAGCCGCCTTCTTCCAGTGTCAGCCAGTGCTAGAAATGAATAAGGAAGTTCCTTCTCTGCATTTTCACTTCTTCCTCTTTATTTGCAAGGTTGGAGGAACCATCTGAGAGAAGGCTTCCCTTAGCCCAGAAGCTAGTGGGTCCTCGTTCCTGCAAGATCCTGGGAGCTGTGGTGTCTGGGAAGCAGGAGGGAAATGAGAGAGTGCATTGTGCAAGCCCTTAATCTGTATCTCGTGGGTCCTCTGTAACTCCAAGATCCTATGACAAAATCTTAGGATGCAGATTAGTAGCTACACTTGGGCAATGGGAGTGAAAAGTGTGAAGCAACCAGACAGATCCTTGATATCCAGCCATATAGCCTCATACGGGGACATTATTTTTTAAAAAGACTCTTACTGCAGAAGGCTTGGGCTTTTCCATGGCTGCCGTCTCTGATCTCCAGTTGGAGATGGTGGAAACACAAGCTAGCAATGTGAATGAAATGTTGCTGGTTTCTGGGGCAGCCCGAGACATCAGTTGAGAAAGAAAGAAGCAGAGCCTTCTGTTTTCCCAGTTTGGGTCTCCCTGTCACTGAAGACAGATTTTTAAAAAATCTCATTTTTTTGCTTGAAACAAAATGCTCTAAGCATGATATGCAAGCCATCTCCCTCACAAGTCATCGGGGCGCAGGATCACTTCAGAACAAGCCTGGAGTCCCCATGTCTTCTCTGGTTCGCACACAGGTTGAAAAAAAGGGTGCGAGCAATTCCTGGAGAGAGCCTGACTTCGGTTGCTGGCTGTATTTATTCTAGAACAACATAGAGCATAATAGCTTTGAACTAAAAGCATTCATATGTGGATCAGTTGGGAATAATCTATTTTCTGATGGCAAGCCGCTTCTGCAGGCGTTTCTCCTGAATCCTCACAACTGCTCTGTGAGGTGGATACCATCAGCTCGTCTTTACAGATGAAGAAAAGAGGCTGAGAAGCTGGGTCCACGTAAAACAGGGGGTTCACCAGGTCTGTCTCATGAAGACCTCTCCACTAACCCAGCCAAAGTGGACAGTGGTCCTCACTGAATCGTCTGAGAAACTTTTAAGACACAACTGGGCCCATCGCTCACCCAAGACCAATTAGATAAAAAGCTCAGGGCTGGGGCTGGGGCCTGCTAATGTTTTGGAAGCTCCTGGATTATCCTAACGCAGTCGAGGTGAGAACACGGCTCAAGGACCTTCCAGTCCCGGACTTGATAGAGATTTATAAGAATCCCCTATAAGAACAGAGAAGGGGGGATTCCACCCTACAGGCGTCAAAATTGGCCACTAGATGAAGGTGTGGTTGGTGCTTTGAAGCATTTTCTGTTGCACAGAAGTGGCCCCCTGCCCCGTGGCAGGAGGTTTCCTATGTCACTGTCTCAGCTCAGGAGAAGGAAATCGGTGAAGATAGGAGGACCCCTCTGCACAGCTTGGCCATTGGACTGCCCGTGGGTGAGGATTGAGTTGGTTGGGGGGTGGGGGTGGGGGACTGAACTGTTTCAAGGCCACGTGCCAAGCCGTGTGAACTTGGAGCAGCCAAGTGGTGTCATCTTTTCTGCACACACTTGTATTGCTCTCATTGCCCCTTGCGTTGGGAATGAGTCAAACACACCGTCCCCTCTGCCTCTCCCAGCCTGAGCTGAGACTTCTCCCAATGTCCCCTCTCACGAGAACCTGTGCGGTGGCATCTGCCAGCCCTTTGTGCCAGCAGAGAAACAAAAATACTGTATTCAGATTCCCAATGCCCTGCCCCCACCCTCTGCTTCACTTATAGGGACAGAAAACCTGCCTCAGAGGAGAGCCGTGGAGTTAAAGACAGGAATGCAAGTACTGTGCCAAGCCAGGGCCCAACGCTGGCAAGGTGCCCCAAGAATGGTGACGGAAGTGATGGTGACGAGGAGGAGGAAGCCATTTACTTCCCTGGTTTCCTTCCCCGCTTTGGTGTCCTGCCCCTCTTGCCAACCCTGATGCCTCAATGCCATGTTCTTAGAAATACCTGGAAAAGCACTGAGTCCAGGGCCCTTCCCACTATGGGAAGGGAGGTGTCCACTGCCTGTGAAAAGCATCCTGCAGCCCAGACTTTTCCTGATCCTCCCATTCACTCATAGCTCATCTTAGGACCAGCCCATTCCTGCCCAGGGGACAGTCGGTGCTGAGGACTCTGCTCCCTTCACAGCACGCCTGGCCAGGACAGAGCATGACAAAGGGGAAGTAGCTTGAGGTGGCTTCAGATCCTGGTCCTAGCATTCCCTAGCTCTGTGACCTTGAGATGCGACTTGGTCCCACTGAGTTTAGTCCCCTCTCCTGTATCATGGTATACAATGCCTACCGGGCACAGGGTTGTGTTGAGCTCGTCCCACCCCATCCCCACAATATGTTACCTAACACATGACCCCAGCCCAGACGAAATACTTACCTCCCCAGAGTCCCAAGATGAGCAGAAGGCTGGTGCAGGCAGGTTAGTTAAGCAAACATGCCTTTTATCAAAACCCCTAAAATTGAGTCCTGAGTCCCCTCCTTCCCCTTCAAGGCCCCTACCGCCAACCTCAGCTTGTCCCTACTTCCACTCCAGTGCACATCCTGTCTCCAAATGTGAAGAACGATAGGACCTATCACCGGTTGTTTTCTGATCCCAAGGAGCATTGTATAAACCCATTCATTCAAATGAAGGATCCCATTATACTGTGCCGATTCATCGTGTCTTCATAATGACCAAAGAGACAAGGGGTTGAAATGAAATTTTCTTAAGATTGTATTTTCTTTATTTATTGATTTGAGAGAGAGTGAGTGAGCACGAAACGGGGGGAAGGGAGGGGAGAGGGAGAGAGAGAATCTCTCAAGCAGACTCTGTGCTGAGCATGAAGCCTGTTGCGGGCTTAACCTCGTGACCCTGAGATCACGAATTGAGCTGAAACCAAGAGTTGGACGTTTAGCCAACTGCGCCACCCAGGCACCCAGAAATGCAGTTTTTCTCATGGAAAATCAATAGACTTTTCAAGCTTCATTTTAAATTTCCGTTTTGAAAAAGCAGCAAATGTTACACAACCTACAACAAATGTAGCCAATTCAGCTGCTTCCCCTCTAGTGGCAACGTCTCCCATGGGTGACCTAAGAGTTGTGGCGGCCCCCTGGGAATGAGGTCCTTGTCCTTATGGAGTTGGCAGGAGGGAGGAGAGGCTCAGAGTCCGCGACACCCCAGCCCACTCATCATGAGAATTAATCCCCACCATTTTGTTCTTCGGGAAATAGACACTGCCCACAAGTACCATGGAGACAAAGTTGGAGGGATTTCATCCTCAGGGACCATGAGGTGACAAACCTCCCAAGCTCTTGTGTTTTCGCAGGAGGTAAAGGAGGGAGATTTACAGAGAGAAGCAAAGCAAAGCTGGGGATATCCTTAGGCCTAAGCCAGTTGGGATGGATGGGGTAGGGCAGCCGTGTTGAACTTCATGAAGGTGGAATTTGCCCAAGTTCACAAAACTGGAAGATTTCAGAGCTTGGGCCTGGTCTGACCTGAAGCCATGGTCTTGGGGATTCATCTAGTCCATGGACTTCATGGACAACTAAAATGCCTTTTCCCCTCATGTGTTAAAAACAAAGGGATATTAAGACACTGCTGTTATTAGGAGGGGCTGACATAGTCAGGCATGGGGCCTGGAGACCAACTCAGATGGGGTAGGATTTCTTGATGAAGTCAAAGTGGGGGGTGAGGGAGAAAACGCAGGATGGCTCCGAAATGTCTGGCCTGAGCAACCCCAAAGCATGCCGTCCGTGCGTGTAAATGAAAGGACAGACTGCATGCGTCCAGGTGGGAGGGAACGGGGACCTGAAGCTCGGTTTTAATCATGAGAATTCTGAGAGGTCTGTTCATCACGTGTGTGAAGCCCAGCACAGGAGGAACTCAAGAAAGACTGCTGCTGTCTGTACCTTGAATCCTGTAGGACTTAGGTCTTCAGAAAAAGCCAGAATCCACTCACTCTCTCATCCTAGCCATGGCGATTGGCTCTCTCTCCCCATGAGGAAGGCAGTGGGCTTCCTCCCCAGAGCATCTCAAGCCCAGGGTGAGCAGCAGCTGACCACCTGGAAGTTCCCTTGTGTCAGGACCTTGTGCTAGAGGGAAGCTGACTCAGGCCAACGTCACACTGCAGCTTTGAACTTCAACCCAGGGCCCCAAGCGGAAGTGTCAGCAAGGACCCCTCTGTTCTCTGTGAATCAAAACACATTCATGTTCTTCACAGAGCTGGGGCTTATGACTACAGAAAGGAATCTGGGTCATTATCCATTCAAAGAGGAGGAAACAGGGACCAAATTATGGGAAGGCACTTACACAATATCACATAGCCAGTTAGTGGTGGACCTAAGATTAGGTAAAGTTCTTAATGCCCCATCTACCCTACCACCCTTCAGATGGGGCTGAGGGCACCAGGCTGGCTCAGATGGAAGAGCGTGTGACTCTTGATGTCAGGGTTGTGAGTTCAAGCCCCACATTGGGCATAGAGCTTACTTTAAAAAAAAAATGGGGCCAAATAACTTGCCATAGATTTCTGGTTCTTGGTAAAATGTTTTTTACTGTTGTTTTAAGAGCGTGTTATAAGCTCTTTGAGAGCAGGAATTCAGTTCAGGTCAACATTTGCTGACTTCTGGTTTTGTGCAAGATGCTTTCTAGGCCCTGGTGCTCAGAAGTATAGCTGATGTGGTCTCTGCCCTGAAGGACTCCTGCCCCTTAACTGAATCCCCTGCCCCTGCAGATGCTTAGAAAATTTCCAAAGAGGAGTATACCCAGCCATCTCAGACGCCCTTCTCCTTGCTACCAATACCTCCATATAAACAGAAACATATCCACACCCTAGATGTTCTAAGGCATAACCTTCATACCACAATTGTCTTACTCTTTTGGACAGAGGAGGATGTTCATTGTATAAAAGATTGGGGGGTAAAGACGATAAAGACTGCAGAGTTCCAGTAATGGCAGAACAGCTTATGTTGAACCAACTCTCTGAAAGATAACAATGATAAACTCTTGACAAAAATCATGTTTTAAAAAAACCTATTTGGAGGCACTGGAGATTGGCCAAAAGCAGGCACAAACTGGAAGGTAGTCAACCTTTGAAAGAAGGGAATTATACTGAGAGCCACGTAGATGTAATTTCCCCGCCCCATCCCGCCCCAAGAGCAATCCACAGTCTGCATGCCGTGGAGAGACTAGAACTCAAGTGAAAGCCACAGTTACTGCATTGAGGTAGCAGAAGACCTAAGGGGGGCTGCCAGAGTGGCTAGAAATTGAAGGGGATATCCAGGAAAAGAGGGAGCAGCAGATTGGGAGCCTCAAAATCTATAGAGGAACCTCAGATTCTTGGCTGACTCCTTAACTATCAATGTGCAGGGAGACCCCAAGGAGCTACAGAAAACAGTAGCTGGGAGGCTGAAAGAGCAGAGCAAATATGTCAGTGTTGTTCCACAGAAGAAACTGAGTTTATTTTATTTTTTTAAAAGATTTTATTTATTTATTTGTCAGAGAGAGAGCGTGCGCACAAGCAGGGGGAGCACGGCAGGCAGAGGGAGAAGCGGGCTCTCTGCTGAGCAAGGAGCCTGATGTAGGACTCAAACCCAGGACCCTGGGATTGTGACCTGAGCCAAAGGCAGACGCATAACCGACTGAGCCACCCAGGCGTCCCAGAAATTGAGTGTAGATTTTGAGACCTATTATGTTGGCTGTCTGCTTGAAAAAAAATCACTATAGTCTTCAGAGGACGATCAAATCCAGTCTCTATAGCATTTATAATACAATGTTTAGTATATAACTTAAAAATTGCTGGGGGGCGCCTGGGTGGCTCAGTTGTTAAGCATCTGCCTTCGGCTCGGGTCATGATCCCAGGGTCCTGGGATCGAGCCCCACATCGGGCTCCCTGCTTCTCCCTCTTCCACTCCCCCTGCTTGCATTCCCTCTCTCGCTGTGTTTCGCTCTGTCAAATAAATAAATAAAATCTTTGAAAAAAAATTGCTGGACGTGAAAGGGAACAGAAAATATTAGCTCAGTCAAAAGAAAAAGCAATCAAAAGAAACTGACTCCAATATAGCATAGATGTTGGAATTAGCAGACTAGGACTTTAAGGTAACTTTTATAAACATGTTCAAAGATTTAAAGGAAAAGACGATCACAATGAATTTGAAAATGGAGAACTTAAGATGAGAAATAGAATTTTTTTTAAGAACTAAAGAATCGGATTCTAGAACTGGAAAGTATATCTGAAATGAAAATTTTACTAAATGGGCTTGACAGCAGATTGGAGGTAGTGAAGAAAAGGTCAGTAAATTTAAAAATAAAAAGCATCCAATTTGAAGAAAAGTATGTTGCAAAAAAGAACAAAACCTCTGTGATTTCTAGAGTAATATACAAGGTCCAACATATGTGCAATTAGAATCTCAGAAGCACAGGAAAGAGAATGAGGAAGAAAAAATACTTGAAGAAATAATGGCTGAAAATGCAGTAAATTTCAAGGAAACCATCAATTTAGAAATTAAAGATGTTCAGCAAATCCCAGGCAGATTAAATACTACAAAAAAAAAATTGCACTTAGGTACATCATAGACTGTTAATATAAAGAGAAAACCTTGAAAGCCACCAGAGAACAAAAGGCATTTCAACCAGGGAACAATGTCAAGAATGAATGCTTGCCTGTCATCAGAAACACTGGGGGCCAGAAGACAATGGGTCATCTATAAACTGCTGAAAGATGTCAGCATCCTTTCAGATTGTTTCAGAAACCACCTTTTAACCCCTACTCTCCTCTCTCCCTGACGCTTCTGCCGCTTGGCTTGGAGAGCACTGGAAATGTGTATGTGTGCCTCTGTGTGTTTAGTTCTATGCAGTTTTATCACACACGTGGCTATTTTGTTTCATTGTTTTTTTCTAATAGATAGTTATAAGCATAAGACATAGTTTGGGAGCACCTGGGCGGCTCAGTCGGTTAAGTCTCAAACCCTTGGTTTTGGCCCAGGTCGTGATCTCATGGGTTCTGAGATGGAGCCCCACGTCAGGCTCCTCGCTCAGTGGAGAATCTGCTTGAGATTCTCTCTCCCTCCGCCCCTCCCCACCGCTCACACGCCCATACACGTGCATGTGCTCTCGCTCTCTCTAAAATAAATAAGTAGATCTTAAAAAAAAAAAAAGACATAGTTTTGTGCTAAAGAATTTATAGTCTGGTTAAGAAAACCAAGGAAACATATAAGAAAAGTTAAAATATACATTTAGGAAATGGTTTTGTTTTGTTTTATTTAGCTTTTTAATTGACTATAATATATATGCAGGAAGGAACACAAATTTTAAGTGTACAGCTTGATTAATGTTTATATATCTGTGCACTTATGTAATCATCACTTAGATTAAGATGGAAAACACTCCATCACCCCAGAAGGTCCTCTTGCGCCCCCTCCCAGTCAGTGCCCACAGCCAGAGGTAACCAGTAGTCCAACTTCTATCACTAAAGTTGAATTTTGCCTGTTTCTATACTTAATATAAACGGACTCATGTCGTATGTCCTCTTGTGCCTGGTTTCTTTTGTTAACAAAACATCTGTGAGTTTCACCGATGCTATTGTTGTATTAGTACTCAATTCCTTTTTATTGTTGTGTAGGATTTCATTGTATAAATATCCCATGATTTATTTGTCCATTTACCTATTGATGGACATTTGAGTTGTTTCTAGTTTGGGGCTATTAAGAATAAAAACAGTGCGAATATTATTTTTTTAAGATTTATTTATGTATTTGGGGGAGATTGAGGGGGGGTGGAGGGAGAACAGAAGGAGAGAGCATCTTAAGCAGGCTCCACACCCAGCACAGAGCCCAACATGGGGCTCAGCCTCACGACCCTGAGATCATGACCTGAGCTGAAATCAAGAGTCGGTCACTTTACCGACTGAGCCACCCAGGTGCCCTACTGTGAATATTATTATACATGTCTTTTGGTGGGCGTCAGCAACACTCCCTCTGGATATGTACCAGAAATAGAGTTAACGGGGCCTAGGAGAGACATATATTTAGCCCTAGTAGATACTGCTAAACAATTTTCCAAAGTGGATGAACCAATTTACACTCCTGTCGATGATAGATGAGAGTTCCCATTGCCTCACATGCTTGCTAACACGTTTTATTGTCAGTCTTTTTAACTTAAGTCATTCTGGTGGATGTGTAGCGTTAGCTCGTTGTGGTTTTAATTTGCATTTCCCTGACGAGTAATGATGTGCATGTTGGGTCATCCCAGCACCTAGGGCAGACTGAGGCAGAGCATAGGGACTGTGTGTGTTGGATTAAGCTGAGTCAGCTCACTTCCTATACTGTGTTCATCAACCTCCACCTCACCCTGTAACTGCAGAGAGACCTTGGGACAGACTTTTTCAGGAGTGAGAATGGGAGATTGGGGAGAAACAGAACTATCCCCTGCCTTAAGGCTCTGCCTTGGAAATAAGGACAGTATGTCTTCATCATTCTTCCAAGGGAACTAGTACTGGGCATTGTCCTAGAATTTCACAACCTCCCTGGGCAATGAGATCTCTGGGGACTAGCCCTATAAATTGGCCACAAGAAGGAAAGTGGCTCCCAGTTGATTATATCAAGATGGTAGCAACAACTCAGGGGAGAAGTCAGGTCACCTGGCTGAATCGAAACTCATGGCTGATCTCCTAAGACACGGAATCAGAGGCACACTCCACCTGATGCCTCCAAAAGACCATCCACCCTGGTACTGTTGTGTTTAGGACAGTAGCCTGTTGCCAGGTGGCAGATAAGTGGAAAGCAGCTGCCTTTGCCTTGGGCCCTGGATTGGAACGGCTGCTTTTCATCCCCACCTAGATATTAATCACTTTGCAAACTGCCAGCCCGTTGCCAGCAGCATTCCTTGACGGCCCATGTTTTAATAAGGCCTGAGCACTCCTGGCAGGCCGGAATACAATGTGTGGATTCACCAGACAGGATTACAGAGGGGGCTTTTCTTTGCTGCACTAGGCCTGGGAGTTTGTGTGCATTTCTGCTCCAACACAGCATCTCCAAGGAGGCTTTCACTTTCTAAGAAGGATGCTACCCACTGCGCTATTCAGCGTGGGTAAATGAGAAAATGGGTTAATAAAATACATGCTAGAGAAAAAGAAAATAAGATTAGGGGGCTGATGTTTGGGCTGAGAGTGCTTTTCTGGGCTCCAGGAAAAATAGAACAAGATGATTATTTTTTTTCGGCCCAAAGGACGTCATGCCCAGAACACCACCACTAATCCAATTTTCCTGCTCTAACAAGTATTTGATCAACACTTCTTTAAAAGTTCAATTCTCATACTGACTAGCCCACCAGTTCCCCTAGTTATTGATATATTTATATAGATCCATTTTCAATTTCTTTGGCAGAACTACACGATGCCCTGACATGAGAATGGGGGGCGGGGTGGTCATATTGTTCATCTCCCGTAACTACAGTTTGGGGGGTCGGGGGGTTCTCACTCTTAATTGCCCAAGAGCCTGTGTGTTAATTAAGAGTCATTCAGGCAGTGTGGACATCGAAAGTCAGCAACCAGCACTGAGTGCCTGGCCCTCCCCAGCTTGATTAGAGTTAACTTTGGTGAAGAGGCAGTAATAATTTTTCTCCTTAACCAGGGAAGGGGGTTTGGGGAGGGAAGGTACAGGGAAGCTAAGAACTGAAGGTTTCGTCAGTTAAGACTCTTTCCCAAACTTTCAAGCTGAAAAGGTTTTTGAAGAGTTTCAAGCATGTTTTTGCAAGACATTAAAAAAGAAGAAAGGTTAAATATAAAAATTGAAGTTTGGCAGGCAGTATTCCCTGAACTCAATGCATTGCTTGTGGTATTTTGAAAAAAGAAAAGAATTTTGCTTTGAAAATGTCATACTCCAAAGAAGTTTTTGTAAGTTATTTCTAGGGGAGTTGACTCCTATTTAGTTGAATGGATGATTTGACTGTTCCTTTAAAGATATTTCAAACTGTTCCAAACAGTTTCTCTTTTTTTTTTTTGAACAACAGAAGACCTACCCTACACAATGTTCCAGTAAAACAGGGTAGGAGGGACGACATTTCCATTTCAATGGAAAAATAATAATTACAAAAATGTTAAGATGCTCAGGCTCATGCCTGATAATCTTCTCAAAAGATATGGAAACATATGCCGTTCAGCCGGTCCCAGAAACCCCCCCCCCCCGCCCCCCAGATGTGAGGCAAGCAATAGGGGAACTTCAGGGAAGAGGTGCCACGTGCCATCAACACGACTGTTCTTGGGAAAACGAGCTCCGCCTGTGTTTATTCTTCCACCTCCAAGGGCCCGATTTCCTCCTCCCCTTCGGGAGGTGCTCAGGGAAGAGTGGATGAGCTATCAGGTATCGGACTGGTCTCCCTTCGAGGCAGGGGACAGGATGGCATCGAGGCCTTAGTGCTCCGGCAGTTCTAGTAAGGAGCCCACCGAAAGTGGGTGGCACCGCCAGGGGTGAGGCCCTCGGACGGGAGGGAGCCAGCTTCTGATGGGGTGTGGAGGGAGACGATGCGGCAGAACATGATGGTGACGGACAGTACACTCTAGCAACACCGCCATTGTACCGAGTGATGTCAATTATCTGTTCTTTTCCACATGGATCAACGATGCTCAGAGGATTTTTTACTGAAGGGGACTTTGGAGATGGTCTAGTCCAAACCCCTCACTTCACAGAAGAAGAAACCAGGATACTGAGAATTTAAATGGCTTGGCCGAGGCCAGGGGGCCAGCCGGCGATACACACGACTGAGTTGGTCATCCAGCCCCGGACACAGGGCAGCACTGTGATAGACAGGGCGCCTCACCCTCCTGTAGTGGGGCTTTGGTCTTAGCACAGCGCCCAACACATAGTAGGGGCTCCACGAATGTTAATGGAAATAAGTAGTGGACAACCTCATCAGATGAGCCACACATCCGCTCCCGCCAAGAGCGAAGGCCAAGGCAAGTGCACAAGACGCATTGGTTCCAGCAAAGATCACCATAAAGTCAATCCATTGGCTTCCATTGTGAGACCAGAGTTACTGGCATCCAGATGGGGCCAGAGAACCTCTGGTGATGTGTTCAGTCTATTAGAGCATCCATCAGTGCCATGGCTCGGATTCCCTCTTGGCTCACCCCATTTCTTTGTGCCAGCATTCAGGATTATGCCCTAGTCAGTCATCTTATGTTTGTGATGGGCCATGGAGCCCAGACAAGCTAGCGAGGGTGGATGGAAGCAGATTCTTCACAACTGCTAGACAAACAGAGCCATTCCGTAAGGATCAGATTCCGCCGGAAGGAAGGTCTGTGGCACGTTGGGGGTGCTTAGTCCCTGGGTGTGGCATATTGCCAGCAATTTGAGAACTCGGTGGCATTTTGGTTCTTCTAAGTTAAGAATGTCTCCTGCACTTTCGTCTCCTCTTCTGTTGCCTCTAGGGCCAAGGATTCCCCAACTCTGAACTTCCTCCTCCTCCTCCCCTCCCTTTGGGCTAATTGCTGGCCATGTCTGATAGAATCCAGTTGCATTTCCAGGCTTTCCCGGTAGGTGCCCCCGTTCAACACATGGGGGATTTCAATTTGCACCTGAGGTTGGCCACTTCCATTCAATAAAAAGACTCAGCGTCCAGTTCTGATAATCCTGTAAGATTAGGCTCTTGTAAAGCAAAGGCGACTATAGTTCTCACTCCCTCACCTTCTGACCGACAGCAAGTCTGCAGAGGTCCGTGGCCGCAACCATGACCACATCCTGGCGCCCATCATGTTCTTGGCAAAGGGCTCAGATCTAAGGATACAAAGGGAGATGCGGTTGCTACTCTCGAGAAGCTTGCCGTCTTTAGGGCTACGCGAAATCCATTCATTCTCACCCATTTTTGTGCACACAGAACAATTATTGGGAAAATAATAACGGGTGTAGTGAGCACTTGCTACAATGTGCCAAAGGCACTCCAGCTGCCTCCGATAGCCTCAGCAATTCTATGAGACAGGGATTTCATCCCCCCCACGCCCCACCCCCATCTTACAGGATGGAAATCGAGACACACAGAGGTTGGGTAACTTGTTCCAAGAAATGTCCTCAGCCGACATGCGGCTGAGCGAGGTGTAGACTCAGGCGACATGATACTCTACAAAGCCAGCTTACTGGGGCCACGGGTGTGACTCGCTCTGGGTCTCTGGATCTCAAGTTTATTCTTTACTTCCACAGAAGTGAAAAGCATTCTGGAGTGTTCCTCCCGCTTCCCCTCCCCCACGTTCATGCAAACACACACACACACACACACACGTGTACCCCATGTCCTTTGAGAGCTGACCTGGAGCTTGTTTCTGTTTTGAGGGCCCAGCCTGGTGGAAGCTTATTAAGAAGAATGTCCCCGGCTTTGGGCCCTCTTCTGCCTCCAGCAAAGCCACCTATAATAGAGCTTGTTCCTGACACCTACTCTGATCACATGGGAAGCCTTCCCCTCTGAAAGCAACATGAAAAAACAGCCTTTTACTTGGTTCCTGAAGTAAGACTCTCTCTGTGGCCTTTTCAGCCTTTTTTGGAGAAACTTCTTGGTAAATACAGGTTTAGCTTCTCTTGATAATGAACATCCACTTTCTCCTGCTGCAAAAATGTTTGTCACATTAAAAAAAAAAAAAAAAAGGCAAGGCGTCCAGGGAAATACTGGCATTCCCCAAAGGGAGATCTGGACAGGGATGCTGAAGAATCAAGCCAAGCCCTGACCCCAGCCCCCCAAAGCATTCAGGGTCGCCGGTCCAGACTCCCAGTGTCTCTGCGCCAGCCCAGAGCCCTCTCCCCGCACCTGACTGCCCAGCCCCATCCAGCTGAGTTACATATCAGGAGCCCGAACTAGACTTGCCCAAAACCAACTATTAAAAATAGACCTCGTATCCTATCTTCTTTTTTTGAGGAAAGAACACTGAGAGAAATGTTTCAAAAGTATTTTAGAATAACCCAGGGCGTACTAAAGCTCTTAAAAAGAAAAACAAAAAAAACCCAGGTCCTCCACAAGCTTCCCCCCTCTCCCATTATAAACATCCCCAAGCATCTTCCTTTCCAATATGCAAAGATCAGAAAACCACTATAAAATGGAAAATCCTGAAGTAAGGACGGGAGATTACGGTTATTCCTAATGTGGGCCAATTTGGGCTCACAGTGCCTTTTAAATCTTTTATTCCTTCACAGTAGAAAAGTTTAAGCCGTTGTAGCTCTGGCAAAAATGCAAATGAAACCCTCCAATTCAAGTAGAAGTTCCTCCAGGGTCTGCACAAATCATATTATAAAGCAGCTTTTATGTATCTAGAATAATTACACTTGATTTGAAGAAGTTTGTTTTCTGTTAAGCTAACTTTAGCATCGATTCTAATTGGGAGCAGACGCACGCTGCAGCATCCCAGGCTAGAGAACCTTCGCGCACATAGAAGTGTGGGTGTCTGCAAGGATGCCGCACGTCAGAGACAGGCTTTACCTGGGGCATCCACCACCCCACAGGGCCGTGGCCCGAGCACCCCCACATTTCTGTGACATCTCCCTGGCAGCGCTGCTGTCACCTGCCCCTGTCCACTGAAGGTCCCCGCCTCATTCCACACCCTCAGCCCCAAAAGCAGAATGGCCCAAGCCACGGGTGACCTGCCCATTCGTGACCCTTCTGGTTCCTTTAAACCCAAGAAGCCAAAGAGCGACCTGGAAGAAATGAGGGCTGGGGCTGTGAGAAACTCTCTCCCAGAAAAGGCTCAGTCCTGGGAGAGAAGGGCCCTAGGCCTTTGGAGAAAGTATGAGAAACATTTTGATCTTTGCACAGAAACCACTTTACTTTTCAAAACCTCTGCTGTTGCTTTTTTTTTTTTTTTTCTTCCTTTCCCAGAGTGCTAGCTGAAGTGTGTGTCTAAATAAGATAGAAGAAATGAAAACCCAAGGCCGAGATATTTTGAAACCAAACCCAAGACAGGCTCCTTTCAAAACCTCATCAGAAGCATATGCACTGGGGTCTCGAATTAGTAGATCCTCCTTCCCGGCTCTGGCTGGAGGGCCCGACCAAGTCATTCCCAGGAACACGAGAAGGTGCAGGCTCTGCTTCCTGTCTGAACAGACTTGGGGAGCCACCAGCTCCCTCCCTTACCCGGGGAGCACCGTGAAACCCAGGCCCCAGCACCCAGGCCACGGGGTCCAGCACTGGCCCTGATTCAGAGAGCTTGGGCACCTCCCAGGCAGAGGGCAGGCCGGTCCGACCCACCTCCTCCCTGCGGGGCCTTCCTCAGCCGCCTGGGCTGCCCGCCCCCCACCCCCCACCCCACCCCCCGGCCCAGCCCCAGGACACCCAGCAGGGGGAGAGGTCGGGCCTGTGGTGGAAAACACTGTCAGGGCCAAGCAGATGGAGAAGGGGGCTTTCCAGATGTGGCGCACAATAAAGCAGGGGTTTATTTTATTATTTCTTTTTTTAATGAGGAGAGGGGGAGGTGTAACCAGGGCAAAATGCGAGCTTTCCATCCTCGGTTGGCGGTGTGTGTGCGTCGGGCAGAAAAAGAGGTGCGGGCTGCCCCGTGGAGGGACAGACGCTGCAAATGTCACATTTAAAACCGGGCGAGGGCTGCT
This sequence comes from Phoca vitulina, assembly GCF_004348235.1. Taxonomy (NCBI): domain Eukaryota; kingdom Metazoa; phylum Chordata; class Mammalia; order Carnivora; family Phocidae; genus Phoca; species Phoca vitulina. The sequence continues at coordinate 5,194,028 of NW_022589744.1, forward strand.
TCTCGCTCCGGGAGACCGCTCCTGGCTCCGGGAGAGGCTGGCTCTTCCCTGTGTTTGCATCTTCCCGGGCAGACAAGCCTTCCAAACGGGACTCAGTGACACGGAGAAATAAAACACGCATTTGCAACGTTAGTTAGCACCCCCCCATTTTCTATTTTTTTTTTTTTTTTTCCTTTCTTTCTCTCTCTCTCTCTCTAAACAGGGAGACAGGCAGCATAATGATCCTGAAAGAGCTGCTGCCTCCGGGAGCCCAGAAAGACTTTTGCAAAAAAAAGGCGGGGGGGGGGGGTGGTAGTTGTGCTGTTTCCCCTCCGATGCTGAGGATCTGTGTGTGAGACTGACCTTCCTGCTCGGTGGGAGAAGCCGGGATGAAGGTTCCCCTCTCCGACCGCCCCTTTGGGGGACAGATCTTTTTAACAAGCCATTTCCTGGCGCATGAATGGCTTGGTCCCCCTTCCCCCCTGAACAGTGTTGTGCACCATGTCAGACATCAAAGCCCTAATTAAACCCATTCTTTAATTGTGTCTTTTTGCTTCATTACTTTCTCTCCTCCTTTGATGAGGGCTGCACCTCTCTGATCGCCACCCCCCAAATCATCCCTTTCTCTTCATTTTCCAGAGGATCTGAAAACTGCTCGCTGGGCTGTTGTTTGGGGGTCTCCCCCATTTTTTGTTTCTTCCCCAAGTCGGGGCGGCAGTCCGGTCCCTGCCCCACCCCCACCCTCCCAGGCAGGCCAGCGGTTAAAGGGATATTCACACCTTTTCCCTCCCGGCTCCTCTATTCTTATGAAGTTTCCATTGATTATTGTCCTGAGATTCCTTGGTCCAGTCATAGATAAAAGGATAATGACTTCAAAGGGAAGAGTTAAGAGTTTAACCCCAAGCTAAGAGAGTGGACAACTAGATAATTGAGGGTAATAACCCATCACAGACTCGCTTTCAAAGGATCGCCGGGCGAGCTCTCAGGTGGCTTTAATTTTATTAACATTTGTAGCCCCTGACTTGAGAAGACCGTCTGAGTCCTTACGGAGCTTCAAAGCTCCAGGTAACACTCCGCCTGGCCGGGAACCTGTCTTCAATTTGGGCCTGAGCGCTCCCCTCCCAGGATGGCCGTGATGGCTGCTAACCCCGAACCTCTCTGCCAAACCACAGACCCCAGAAACCTGGGGGGAGGCGCGAGAAGATCAAAGGTCCCACTTGGCCCCCACCTCTTCATGACGGCAACTGAGAATTCAAATCAAATGAAGACATGTAAAAAGCGCAAGGGTTTTGGGGGGGGGATGGGGGATGGAAACTGGGGCGGGCTTTATAGAGGCCGGGGTGGGGGGTGCCGGGTGTGCTTGGAGCCCAAATCCACTCGGTGCTGGTCTAGGGGGCGGGCAGTGGGCGGGAGGAGGGCTTGAACCCTCGGGGGGGGCCTCTGGGGGTGGAATAGGGCCCCCTGTGGGTGCCCCTCCTCAGCTGAGCCTTCTCTCAACCTCCCTTGCCTCCTCTGAGAAGCCCCTGGCGTTCTCGGAGAGAATCAGGCCCAGCCACCAGGCCAACACCTATTTTCTGGTGAGAAAGGTGGGGTGACTTGCCCTGAGACGCCCAACTAACTGGTAGTAGCAGAACCAAGAGCTCTGACTCCCATAGCTACTGATGGAGGAGCAGACAAGACCTGGGGAAAATGAACTAGCAGATCGCCCAAGGGAGACCCGACTCGACATTCAGTGTAGACATTCGCAACATCCCTCAATAGTGTCTGTGCAAAAGCTCTGCTCTGCGCACCCGCACCTGGCCCATCAGTAAACGGCAGAGGCCAGAAGGGGTCTCCTCCTGGTCACGCCGGCCGCTCGGACCCATGCCCTGATTTACGGCACGGATTGCCCGGCGCCCAGCTCCATTCCCCGGGTTGGAGGGGAGCCTGATGGCCTTCCAGGTCACTGCAGTTGGAGGACTTCCCTGTGCGTGGCTGGCTGCCGGCTGTCCTTTTGGCCGTTAGAAGTTTAACAATAGGCCTTTGAAATGGATCGACACTTGCACAGCAGCCAACTTGGGGCAGGGCTCTCTGACTGCATTCTTGGGCCTGGCCCATAGGGAGGCTGGGCCCCGGGGGAGGTTGCTGGAATCCCTTCACCCCTGCCAGCACCCACCCCTCAGCGACGCCAGCCCCTCTCCTCCTCCTTGGCTTCGAACAGAGACCACCTGTGTCCCCCGAAGGACCAGGAAACGCAGCCTGGGCCACCAAGGTTGACACAGCGCTTGCCCCCCAGGGTCCTGTAAAGTTCCCTCGGTGTGCACGCAGCGCAGAGGGCTCAGCCCTAGCTCCGGGCCAGTGGTCTTCGCGGGCCTGAGACCACCCGACGGCAGCCCCATCCACCTGCAGCCTTCATTCCAGTTCTTGCAAAAACCTTCCCTCGAGAGGTGGAAATGCCACCCCAGCGGGAGGGTTGGCAGCTTCTCAAGCTGCACCCCAAACTCCTGAAGGGGGAGGTGCATGCTCAGGCCTCCGGTGGAAGCATCTGGGCAGAACAGGAGATGGCGGAGGCGGGTGGGGGGTCCTCCTGGCACCTCTGCGGTCACACCTCCTGGGCAGCTGCCACCCCCTTGCAGAAAGACCACCTAGGAGGAGATGGGGCAGCGTGTGGGACCGGGGACAGGAGCCGGCTGTGCCCAGAAGTTTTGACACAAATGCCCTAACCAGTCGGCCCCCCAGAGACTCTCCGTGACCACAGAGGGGTGGTGCACCCTCCGAGTTACGCCAGGGAGGATTGCGCAGCCAGCTCTTTGCATGGGGTTTGTTCTTAGAAAATTATGATGAATTTTCAGCATAGCCTGATAGGGGGAAATGATGTATGTGATTTGTTCCAATCCAAAGTTTTCAAGCAATTATCTGCTAATTTCAATATTGTATACATAGCTGCATGCGGCTATAGAAGAGACCCCTTGGAGGAAACTGGAAACACGTTTAGTGTGGCCTGTCCCTCCTGCTCCGGGGGCGCTGCATGGACACCGTCTGCATTCTCTTACCCAGAACCCCTTGTCAGCAAAGATGTGCCTGAGGTCAGGGTCCCGAGTCCTTGGCTCTGCGACTGAACAAGTCCATGTGTGACACTGGATGCTGGGACTGTGAGTATCGCCAACCTTTGATTTTTATGATGCTGTAACCCAGATGTCTTCGTTTAGACACATGTGAGGTGTATTGGAAAAGGCCCAGACTTTGAAGTCAAACAGACATTTACTGACCAGCTTGGCTTGGACAAGTCCCGCAGCCTCTCAGATCCTCGGTTCCTTGGGTGTAAGGAAACACAGCCACCTGTGAGCTGGGCGTCAGGCCACCTACCCGGTCCGGGCACCTGCCTGGGTGAAGTTCTGGGGGTGTAAAAGTGAATGCATTTCATCCTTGCCCCTAAAGAGCTTAGGGTCCAGAGCTATGGGTCCAGACTCCCTTGCTGCCCAGTGGAATGGGGACTTAGATGTGGACACAGGCGTCCTCGGAGAGCCTGACTCACCAGGGTTCCCCCAGTGAGATGGGGCACAAGTCCTAACAGAGAAGTTCTCCATGATAATTCAGGTGTTCCCTGACCATTCAGATGTCACAGTCACAGTTTTGACTTTTTCTTTTCCCCTGCAGCCTTGAGGGTCCAAGACAAGTAGGCTTTGTAATGGGCCTGGGGCACAGACTTTAATGTTTTAGAGGGACTGGTTCTGCTTGTGGGTCTCCCAGGAAGAGGATGCGGAAGGGTCCTCAAGGGAAAGAGGGAACAGGGTGGGGTCCCCAAGCCATATCACCCACAGCGCTGATTTTTCCCAGAGAAAAGCGATGGCTTCCCAGCCCCACTGTGAAGGAGATGAGGTTCCCTTTGGAGCTAACTGGTCTGGAGCCCCGTGAAAGTCTGGCCTGGCGCTGGAGGCTGGCCGAGTGCGTCTGGCTGGCCGGGGAGGCAGAGAGGGTGCTGGCTCTGGACCTGGGTAAACTTATCAAAGCCTCCCTGGCCGCCGACTTTGATCTCCAGCCTCAAGTCTGAAGAGGTAACTCAGATGCTCGGTGATTAATTGCATTTAGGTGGAGCTCACGTGACTTTGTGGTGTCTGTGGCTTGTAGGGACGGACCGAGATCTCTGTCGGTATCTGTCGGTATCCCGCCTGAGGGTCAAAGTTCTGCCCGGTGCACCTTCTCATTTGCATGAAGCCTGTGAGAGCAGCCAGCAGCCTGTCGGGGATGTGCGCTGAATGCCGCTTTCCTCCCTGCCTGCCCACGTCTGACATTACTCACCATTTCGGAAGTGGAGTGTGCTTGAACATTCTTGGAGAACTTTCCCAGGGTGGATTCCTATTTTTATCCCTATAACAATCTTAGAAATGGGCTGGGCAGGTAAAGCCATCCCGGTTATGGGAATAAAGGGCACTGAGTCACCGATGGATAGGGACACGCCCTTTCCCCACGTGAAGATAACCAGTCAGTGGCAGCCTGTGAATGGGAACCCAGCCCCAACTCTTGCTGTGCAGCCCTGGTGTAGCCAACGATGAGGTTCATAGTTAGCTCTTGGCTCAATCGGGGGCCACCATTCCTTTCCCTGCCGTGTCCCTTGCCCCTTCCACAGTGGGAAGGAGTCTCCTAGAGCCACAGGGTCCCCATAATCCTGGCGACAGAGCTGATGCTGCAGTCCTGGTTTGGACTTTTCTTGACCTTCTAGATCTGAACCATCTAAGTTCTTCCGAAGCAGGAATTCCTGGCTAATTCTGATGCTCACGGGACACACTGGGAGTCCTTGGGAGGTCTCATAACCAACCGAAGCAGATAACTAAAACTCAACACTCTGCCCTCCACCAACCCCTACCTCCCTTGGGCACCCACTTTGTCTACAAGCTCTGAGAGCCCAAAGTGCCTGCATCCCTCTCCTATCCCCCCGAGCCCTTCACCAGTGACGGACAAAGGCCAGGGCAGAAATAGTCCAGCTCCTTTGTCTCCAAGCCAGGGTGACAGTGAACCAAAGTTACCCTCTGGGGGACACTGATGGACATCATGCCCCCACTGGCTTCCTTCCCTTCCCCAGGCCACCACCTCCTCTCCTACAGATTTTCCCTGAGACTATTTCCTAGTAATTCACCTGAATTCCCATCTCAGGGTCTGCTTTTGGGGAGCCCAACCTAAGAAAGTCACGGAAATGAAATGTAAATATCTAACTAAATACGACCTCTTAGATTACCGTGGACTCCCATTGGGGTCCCTGCTTCCTGCATCCTACCCTTCATTAGACCCAGCACCCCCCCAACACTCGCACAAGGAGGTGCTTCCTGAAACACAGCTCGATGACATCGCTCCCCTGCTAGCTGGTTTCTCTATAACGTCAAGGCCGTACTCCACACCAGAACATTCGGTTTCCCCTTGCTTTGGCCACGCCCGCTCCACTCTGGACTGCCACTGGCCTGGCACGTTTTCGGCTCCTAAGATGTGATCCTGCAGGCAGCTGTGCTTGGCTTGTGGGCCTTTGCTCATGCTCTTTTGCCTTCCAGGGCTGTCCTGCTTAGCTTCCTTGGACTGGTTCTGCCCCTTGATCATCGCGTCTAGGGCGGGCCCTGTGCCCCCACGCCTCTCCCCCCCAGGGCCCCGTGGACGTCATGGCTTTGGCTCTTCCCCTGTTCTTGTTATGTCATCGGCTTCTCTGTTTCCCTCTCAAATTCTTAAAGCGCAAAACCAGTGTCTGGCCATCGCGGACACTGTCCCTGAGCCTAAGACTTTGCATGACACAGGGCAGACACCTCCCAATGTGGGTCAGACTGACCTGCCGATCGATGGTCCTTGAAACATGATGCTCTGCAGTGAACTGTGCCCTACCCCCATTCACGTGTTGAACCCCTAACCCCCAAGATGGTGGTATTTGGAGATGGAGCCTGTAGGACGTAATTAGGGTTAGATGAGGTCGTAAGAGTGGGGCCCCCATGATGGGATTCGTGCCCTTATTAGAAGAGGAAGAGAACAGATCTCTCTCTCTCTCTCTCTCTCTCTTTCTCTGCCATGTGAGGACATAGTGAGACAGTGATTGTCCATAAGCCAGGAAGCGAGTTCTGCCCAGGAACTGAATGGGCTGGAAACGTGATCTTGGATTTTCAGCCTCCAGAACTGTGAGAAGTAAATTTCTGTTGTTTAAACCGCCCAGTCTATGGACTTGTGTTATGATGGCCTGAGCAGACCGATATCCATGGGCACAGAAAATCTGAATATATACATTTCTGAGTAATACCAAAGCACCATACTGGAACCCAGCATTGAGACCTGCTAGAAGTTTAACTGTTTAGTGATGAAAGAAGGAAGTGAAGCATTAATTTTATCTGCATGTAATGACAGTGCTATCATCCATTTGCTTTAGATTATCTTGGTCCAGCCCAATCTGAAAATCAGTGGACTAGCTCCGCAACCACTAAACCTGAGCAGAGCTCGAGACCCCCCCCCCACGGATTCTGGTGCGGGTCACAGGGGCAGCCTGCTGGGCTGTTGGGCACCACAGTGCTCGTGAGCTAAGGCCAGGTCTAAAGCTGGACTCACAAAGGCTCTCACTCCATGATCCCGCTTTATTTCTTTTATCTATTTTATTCCACTTTTTCCGTTTCATTTTTCAGGTGTAGGTATTACCTGCACGTGGTATGCAGAGGCACCAGAGAGGCAGGTCTCCCCGAAGCTGCAGAGCGTCAGTCCATCCGAGATGAAAGCAGGGAGAGAGGCCTGGAGACCCCACTCTCTCTCCCCTCGAGGCCTAGGTGAACATCCGCTTCACCTTCCCAGGGCCCAGAGTCACTGTTTTTCCCGGGGCTCTGAGGGTGGGCCAAAGGGGTGGGTGTGCACTTTCTTTCTTCTGTCTCGAGTGGAGGGATCGGGTGAGAAGAGGCTGTTCATCTGCACCCCTGGCTACAGGGCCGCCCTGAGAGCCTCCTGGGGCCTGGGGGCCTCCCGGGGGTGGGGGATGCCACCCACCCTTTCAGTGCCAGCACCTTGGCCTTGGCTTGGCCACTGCTGCCAGCATCCAGCACCGCCCTTGCCAAGAGCTCTTCACTGTGGTCCCAGCGCCAAGGGTTTATAGCTGCTCCCCGTGGACAGAGGCTGTGTGGTTCCTCTTCAGCGCCCGCAGCCCTCTTCCTAGGCCTGGGGGGCTCCCTTCCCTCCAAGGCCATCAGCCCTGAGGAAAGCAAGTCCTCCGTGGTGCTCCTGGTCCTTGCAGAGGGTTCTCCCAGGGCCCATGGAGGCAGAGCCCCGTTGGTGCAAGAAACTTCGCAGAAAGCCCTTGGGGCTGGAGCAGAAGAGTTAAGTTCTGGGCTGAGGCTTCAGGGTTCAGTTCCATTACTTCCTGCCCATGACACTGCTGTCTTCCTCCAGCCATTGACACATGTTGTTTTCATCTCTTTCATTTCAAGACATGAGTACACTCGCTGGAAACTGTGCTTAATAGCTAAACGCAAAACATTTGGATTTCCTTTCCTTCTTGACTCTTTGCTGGTATGCTGCATTCTCTCGTGGGTTGGTTTTTTGGGTGGTGCCACCATTTTTAACCCAGCAAAGGGAAGCCAGTGGCTTCCTGGCCAATTGGCTCGGGCCCATCCACTACAGATGGGCTATCTCACTTCCTGGGGGAGCCGCTGGCTCATGCAACCCCCTTGTTGTGGTGGCTAAACAGCATCTCCTAGCCTCTCTCTTTGCCCAGCTCCTCCCCATGTCAGGGAGAGAACTGGCCTGTTTAACTAGAGGGTGGGCAGTGGGTTCTCCGGAAGGTGGCTGCTTCCTTGAGCTCCATGACTCATGGCTTGGACCTTCTGAATGGAGCCTCCAGAGCAGAGAGGTGAGCTTCTCCATCTGGACCCGAGGACTCTGGGGGAACAAACAGGCCCGGCTGCCTGGGGATGGGGATGGGATCCGGACAAGCCTGCCCCTGGCCGGGACTGGGATGGAAAGTGGCCGTTGGAAGCAGGCCAGCCTCATCTGGTTGGAATTGGGTTTGACATGTGTTTCTAAACCTGGTGGCAGCCACTCACCCTTCCCTGAGCCAGGACAGCGTTGCGTGTTGACATAGTCTGTAAAATGAGCAATGGGTCTGCTCAAAGGTCCGCTGCCTGGGTGACGGCCTGGTGCACAGCATGCCCAGCCCCCACCCGTCTCTCCAGAGGCTCTCGGACATTTTCCGCTGGGGGCCCCAGGGCGGGGAGAGGAGAGGCAGTTGTAGGCAGCCTGGCTCTGTCGGCTGAAGGGCAGCAAGCGTTTAGAGGGCACTTACTGCACACGTGGACCTTTATGGCCTTTTCCTCATTCCACCCTCCCTGTTAACAGTTCATTCCCATTTCATAGTTGAGAAAATCGAGGCACAGGAAAGGCAAAAAAAAAAAAAAAAAATGTTGCCCAAGCCCCACAGCTTTTAAGGGGTAAAACTGGGACGGGAGCCCAGGACCGAGGTGTCCCCAGCAGCTTCCGTCTGGCTGCACCATCCTTGCCTTCTCCCTGGGAGTCCGGGGTGCTTGGAGAGCCCGTACACCCCGCCCGCCCTTCTCCCATGTCGCCCTCTCTGGGCCTTTCCCGCCCAGCAGTCTGCATTGCAAGCAGGTAGGAAGAAGGTCCACAAAGGCTGATAGACAGGGGAACGTGGTCTTGTGCATTTTATCCAGGAGCAGAGAACGTTTGCGGCCACTCTGCCGCCCCGTTCAAGTGAGCAGATGTGGCCAAGAGTCCGAGAGAGCAGCAGGTGTGGACGACAACAACTTCAAGGGGAGAAGCGTGTGAGTGGACTGGGAATGCTAAGGGATTGCAGGGCCAGAGATTTATCACTCTTATCTGTTCAGACTCCCGAACAAAAGTCCCCTCACTGAGGAAATGGACTTCAAATTCTATGAAACCGATGCCGTGTTTTCTTCCGCCTCCTCGCCTGCCATTTCCAGGCTGTCCGGCTCCGGCGTGTGTGCACGTGAGCGGCTGTGCAAGGCGGGGTAGAGCCCCATGTGCAAATGCGGATGCACCCACTTGGCTAAAAATGGGGTCGGCACGGACCCGGCGATGCCAAGCTGCCTTTCAAAGCTGGCGTTTCTGAGAAGGACGAGGCTCTGTTGGCCTGTCGGGGTGTCCCCAGCAGGCCCCGGCTGGGGCTGTCTGATGCCAAAGCCCCCAGATGGAGATCTGCGTCGCAAAGCATTCAAATGGCCTTGAACTCCAGCTCTTCCGTAACCCTGGTGAAATGATGCGAGGCCAAGCTTATTTAAAGTATTTGACCCAGTAGAAGGCCCTCTGAAATGGCAGGGCTGCCAAGGACGCAATGGAACCCCTCTTTGGCAGTGAATTATTTTATTAAAAGTCATCCAATGTCATTGTAGAAGCTTTGGAAAACACAAAATAATATTATTCCATTTTAGGGACCAGAGACCCACTCAACTGACCCCAAGGGAAAATACGGGTGCGTTTGCAAGAATAGGAGGGGCTTGGGTTTCCCGCAGGGCACAGCCCCTCGCTCTGGCCCCTCATCATTTCAAAAGCTCCCTGGCCATGACCACCATCCCCTCAGCCTCGCTCTGGCCCCTTTCTATAGCTTTGGCTCCCATGGAGCACAGTTTTTTCTTTGTTTCTCAGTTCAAATTTCTGAGCTCGAGAAAAACTGAACAACCCAGCTCCTCTTTCTAGGCCTGACTAGTTCAGTCCTGTGGCGCTGGCCAGCCTACGATGGGCCGCCCATGAGCGACATGGCGGCGCGTAGTTCAATCAGCTGTGCCCAGGAAGCAGTAGGTCACATGGCACAGAATGTCACCATCCAGGCCTGGCAACGCAAGCCAGCTAACACAGGATAAAAAGCCAGAGAAAAATGACCCATAATCCCACCAGCTACAGCTCAAGTCTTTTTTCTATACATTTTGCCTATTTGAATACATGTTCGATGCAACTTTTGCCTCTAGCTTTTTGGAGTTAACTTCATATGTACTTCCAATATCATGACAACTCCATTACCTTGTATTTAAGTTTTTTAGAGAGGGAGAGTGAGGGAGGGGCAGAGAGGGGGCCTTAAGCAGGCTCCACACCCAGCGAGGAGCCCAACTTGGGCTCGATCTCACGACCCTGTGCTCATGACCTGAGCCGAATTCAAGAGTCGGATGCTTAACCGACTGAGCCACCCAGGCGTCCTACTCCATTACCTTTTAAATGACTATATAATGTTCCTGTGTACTGCCCGCGCCGGGTATATGGTTTACAAACCCCTCTGATTATACATAAACTTGAATGATTGGCATAGTGTCAGGAATGCACAAGATGGCATCCTAGACTCATTGTTAATTCTAGGAGAGTTTGGGAAACCTGGCCCTTCCTCCCAAAGCAGAGCTATGATCGCTCTTTGGAAGAGGCCACAGGGACCCAAGGAAGAAGTGGGTCCCGACCTCTCGGCATCTGCTTGCATCCGTGTTATCATTCTTGAATGCTGGACCTGTGGCCAAGACCAAAGGTCACAGCCTGGCACCCCTCCACTCCCTCCAGGAAGCTCACACAGGCTGCACACACGGTGGAGGAGCAAGTGGGGGGCAGCCTGCTGCCTTCTGCAGCCTTGTCGCCCTTAACCGATGAGTCCAGCCATACCCAAGGTGAAGCCATGCCACCTCGTGTGGGTGTGACGTGCAGTAAGGAGGGAGAATGGAGTAGAAGGAGCTGGAGTGTAAGAATCAGATGCCCGTCTCCAAGCCCCTTCTTGTGCAGGTGGGCACCCTGCACTGCCCAGAGTGGCCTGGGCCAGTGAGCAAGCTGGACGCAGATCCAGGACCGGGATGTAGGACTGGGATGTAGGCCTGGGCACCAGCCACTAACCCTCCCTGATGATGCGTTCCATCGGTGAGAACACCAACTGGCCAACTGGAAAATTAATAAATGCCTCTTCAATTTGATGGCTTTTGTTCTTAAAACTAGCAGTTCAGACTAGGCGCCTTCAGAGATTTAGGCCTCTGAGAACTGACAGCTGTCATTCAGGGAATGGGAAGCTGACACTGGACCGGAGTCTTTACGAGAAAACTCCATCAGCTAAAGTGCCAGGCCTGAGCCCTGGATCCCGAGGCAGGGGAGTTCCTGGTGGCAGAGTCCACACATGTGTCCTCAATGGATGTTTACATGGCGGCCCCTTCCAGCCGGGTGCTTCCACTGCCCTAGAAGGGTGTCTAAGCAAGCGAAGATTGCCATCTTCCAGGGCAATGGCCCTCCTTGAAATTCTTGCCTTATCTGGAGAATCCACCTATCGGAGAGCTGGGTGGCCCTGAACTGTTCACTTACCCTCTCTGAGCCTTCGCCGACAGCTGGTGGCAGCACTGTCCATGGGGTAGAAGAAGGGCTGGAAAGAGTCCAAGAACCAACCCAGAGCCTTGTCCTTTCCCACTGCACTGTGTCCACACCCCGTGCCACCCCTACTTACCGCCGTGTGATACTTGCCAAGCATCTGGAGCCCTCTAGACGGGCTGGCTCCTCGGGCAGGTGATCAGTGCAAGTCACACAGTCACCACGCTCTGAGGGGCCCGTGCTGTCGCCATCTTGAAATTCCTGAAGTTGGACAGGGGGCCTGCATTCACGTCTTACACTGTGCTCTGCTCGCGGTGTGACAGGTCCTGTCCCCAGGCCTGTGTTTCCCGTGACGTAGCTTGGTCACAGTAGTGTCTGCCATGGGGAGTGGCTGGGCGGGGTGGGGGGGTGGGGGCGTGTGGGGTAAATGAGGTGACCCCTTCGCAGAGGGCCTGGCCCACGGCAAGTGTCTCCTCACCTCAGCCACTTTGCTACTGTGATTACCCGAAACCCTCTGCAGCCTGCCTCTCGCCCTCCTGGTCTTTCCTGTCCCCCGGGAGGACTCCTTCTCAACCTCCTCTCTCTCCGTGGACTCTGACCCAAGGACTCAAACATCTAGGGCACAAGGACCGGACTTGGAAATCACAGCCGTCTCCTCGGAGCGCTTGAAGCCCTTATCAGAAAGGAAACTGCTAACGACTCTGTCTCTGGTTTATGGCAGCTCGCTCTGTTTATGGCCCTTTTACTGCCCTGGGCCCTGGGGGTTCAGACAGAGCCGCTCTTTGTGACAGAAGATGGCGCCAAGGAGGGCGCCATTGCTGGTGGTGGTGGTTCCCCAGACGGAGACCCACCTTCCCTCTGGGCGCAGGCCTTGGATTCCCTGTGGTCGGGGCAGGGTCAGCCTGGGAACGTCTACAGTAATGTCTGACTGGGCCCAGAAGCCACACGTACAAGCCTGAGTGTGGTCATCCTGCCCAGGGCTCTGGGCTCAGCTTCCTGGACTGGACATACGTTAATCCAGCAGCGAACAGTGGTCATTTCTGCTTTCTTCACGCCGGTGACAATGGCTGGTTCTTGGCATCTACCATCTTGATACCCACGGCATCTTGGGCCTGTCAGCCGGGGCCTGGTAAGTGGGAGACTTTTTTTTTTTTTTAAAGGATAGCTTGAAAATTATTTAAACACTTTTTAAGGAAGGATAGCTTGAAAGTTATTTCAGTCACAAACAACCCTTAAAAGTGGTTATTTATCCTTAGCTCTGTTTTGCAGATGGGGAAATTAAGGCTTAAAAGGATACACAACGTATTAAAAAGGATATACAACTTATTCCAGGTCAGTGGTGGGGTCGGGATTTGAAACTTGATGTATCTCTGACTCCAGAGTTCCAAAGGGTGGTGTTGCTGCTCATGCATGAATTCTTATTCTTCTGCTCCTTCCTTCATTACACTGTGCCCGATACAAAAGAAGTGGTAGGCCTGGTCCCAGCAACCGATAGCTCTGTGCGGGTCAGACTGGCCGTTATAAATGCATCTTATATATGCAAGACAAGCAGCCTAGCCCAGGCCACGTGCAGAAGGGCAGAAAAGAGCATATTCCTGGGAGGGGCGTGACTGTGACTTCCTGTGTCTGTCTCTCTCTTGTGTCCCCTTCTCCTCCCAGCCTGGGGTGCCCCTGAATAAGGCCCACCTCAAAGAGTACATTTATAGAGAAAACGTCTAAATTGGGTGTTGAGGTTCTGGGGGAGGGGGCTCATAAATAGCACCTCCTTTCCCTGCCCACGTGTCAGGCTAATGGAGAGCACACGCAGGACTCAGGCAGGTGGTGATGATATATCAGGTTTGCTGCTGATCAAGGAAGGGTGCGGCAGGAATCAGCAATCCCGCTTCCTAGAGCTGAGACCTGCTAAGTAGACGTGCTTACCTGACCCTGGTTTGGAGGGACGACCTTGGATCTCCCCGGTGGGGTCTGCCCTGTGAAACTTAGGGCCTTGAGGAGCTGATGAAGATGGGGAGACTCCGCAGGCCAACTCCAAAGAGGGATGGGCAGAGTTACACACACCCCTGGTTAGTCTCCTCCTCTTCTGGGGCCAGGGGGCCCTCCCCCACCTCGTGGGAGCTAAAGGAGTGGAGGGCAGCATGCGCCCACGCTGGGGCCAGCAGGTGAGGACCCAGCTCCCCAGCTGAGCAGCAGAGGATGGAACAGCCTCGTATCCATGACGGGTGGTCGGAGGAGGTGGTCCATGAAGAGATGTGTCGGGGGGCCTCCATTCCTAAAGCCCATGGAGTCTCTGTTCCTTCTACTGAAAGTGGGCAAGGCCTAGCAGGGAAGGTCCAGCTGGAAAGCCCCAAAATGTTCCCGCTGCTCGTTCCTGCCCCTGCACACTCATCCAGCCTCGGGAAACAGGCTCAAGGGTCCTGTGTTGGGTGACCTGCACCTAGTGAGGTTGTCCAGCCTCCCTCACTGGCCCCCAGGTCCCACCAGGGAGGAAAACGAAATCTGAAAAGTGCCGGCCGTGAGTCCAGGCAACACAGCCGAGCCAGGGTCCAGGACTCCCAGGAAGGCCAAACTCCCTGCTTTCTGCCTTCGTTCCTGCTGCCTGCAACACTAAGCCCCGCTCGGGAGGCTCGGGAGGCTCCAAAGCCGGTGGGAGACACAGGTGGGCTCGCATGCGCCTTCAGTGTCGCATGATGCGGTCGTGCCAGGAGGGCTCTGGGGACCCAGGGGGAAGTAGCCTCCAGGGCACGGTTGCCCCCGTGCCCCGCACACACAGCACGAGGCAGGGCAAAGGGCCCCGCACGGCATGCTGAGGGAGCATTGAGTCAGCGTGCAGAGCGCCAGAGGGTTGGAGAGCAGCCGGGAGAGGCTCAGTCCTGGACCCTTGTCATCCTCTGAAGCTCCCGTTCACCCCCGGGGCGGGGGAGGGCTGCCCCGACATCACCCCCACACCAAGATGTTAGAGCTCGCTGTATCTCAAAGACATACAGAAGCCTTGTCGGTGAGGAAGACCAGTCCGTGTGGCACACACCAGCAGGGGCCCCCGGCTAGCAACAGAACACACGCCCTGGCAGGGAACCTTGACACGTCTGCGGCCATCATAACACGCGCCCCGAGGACCGGCTTTGAACGAGGCTTTTTTCGACGCGGAATACGAATAAGGGATGGAATCTGTACCGAGAAGAATTGTCAAAACACAGCATCTTGCAGGATTTACAAAGAGAGGAACAAATGTGCCCGGGGAAGGCATCAGAAACTTGGTAGTCACACCTGGATGGTGAAAAAATTGTGGAAACAAAAAGAGAAGCAGCACGCCGCACGGTGCGTCTGGTGCCGATTACCGGGAGCTCCCTTGGAAGGCTCTGAGGGACAGGGAGTGGCTGGGGGCTTTGAGGATAAGGGGGGCCCGGGATGGGCACCCCCTTCTCCTGAACACCGCCCCCCCCCCCCCGCCGTGGGGCCCATCTTACGGCTCTTGGGAGGAGCAGCGGGATCATAAAACACGCCAAGGCTGTTCATATCCGAGCCCGGGGATAGGCCGGGAGGGCGGGAGGTGGTGGTGACAGGGGTGGGATGCTGGGCAAGGGTCTCGGCAGCAAGGCTTGGGGCTGGGGGTGATTTCCGAGGAGACACAATGAGGTTAGCTGGCTGTAGTCCTTATACCCCTAGTTGAAGACTGGCAGTGAGCACTGAGCAGATAAAATGTGTGCCAAGACCCCAGCTGGCCTTGGCAAACCGTTGGTGCCAGAAACTAAATTTACTGGCTAGAACGTTTCCACTCCCAACTCCATCTGAAACGTACGGTTATTTTATTCCCATTTTATAGTGAAGGGAAGGGAGTCTCAAAGAGCCCAAAAGACTTTGCAGGGTGTCCTTCGCGGGGGAGCCAGGCCCCAGCCTGGGTTGTTCTCTCCGTTTTTTGCCCAAGGTGATTCATCCTTACCAGGTGCCCAACGGGTCCCAGCCGCTTTATGGTATTACTTCATTTAATCCTCACACCAACTCCCAAGCCAGGGGCTGCCATTCCTCCCAATTTATACTTGGGGAAACTGAGGCACAGAGCAAGGACAGACTCTCTCCTCTCTCTGTAGGGAGCCAGCCATCCCTTTTCAGAGCCCCCATGTTTAACCACTATGCCACACTCCCCTGGCTCTTAATTATATTTTAGGATAAAGAAAACGTGTTCTTCCCCTGGCCCACAAGGCTCCGCCAAGCCCCCCAGGCCAGTCTGCTCCACCTTGCCTTTCTCCCTGGCTCTCAGTGTTCCTGCGTTTCTGGAAAAGGTACAGCTTCGTCCTGCCTGGGGCCTGTGCAGGTCCTGCTCCCAGCCGCCCACAGCCCCGGCACCCCCCACCCCCTACCCCTGGGCTGTGGTTCACCAGTTCCAGCACAGAGCATGGATTCCAGGCTCTTCCTCGCCCCAGGTGATCAGAGCCCCACCTTGAGCCCTCCTAGTCAAGTAGCCGCCTTCCTCCCCACCTTCCCCCAGACAGCTGGCTGCAGAGGTCAGGCACTCCGCTCTTTGGATCCACTTTGGGGCCCTGGTGCCCATTGCATTGGATGCCCGTCTTCCTCTTCCCTCCCGGCTCCCTGGGAAAAGGTCCCTTCTTTGGGGGAGTGGGGGCGGGTGAGCACCGTCCCAAGGGCACACTAGGCCCTCCATTGTCTTGTAGAGTGTAAGGCTGACACCTTTTCACAGGGAAATTCAGAGTGGGGACTGCCTGTGGAGGCTGGAGAGGGGGAAGGAAGGCAGCCTTTGTCGGGGTGGAAAAGGTTAAAGCTCGGGGTGGGGGGTGGGGGTGGGAGGGTCCTGTCTGTTAGGGCAAAGCCAAGTTTGGGTGAAGCAGCGGCTAGACCTACAGGAAGTGGGTGGTCACCTGAGAAAGCTGACTTGGGGAGTGGGGGAGCATGGGACCCCCGCGCCCTAACTGGGTGGCAGGGCTTTTCGGGGCAGGCTTCTTGGTCTTGACCTCTGGAAGCTGTCCTGCAACTGGGGCTTCTCCGGGGCTCCCTCCGAGCGGCCACCGGGAAGACAGTCCCGTCTCCACTCGGCAGGCAGCTGTCTCGCACCTGCCCTTCACACCGGGCTCACCGTGCTCCCGGCGTCTCTGACCTTGGCTTTGAGAAGGGGAGGAGGAGCAAGCCCTTTACTCACTTTCGTGACCCCAAAGGCAGGCAACCAGGTCTCAATCATTTTCTGATTTGTGAATTAATGGATTCAGGTGCAAAGTGGTACACAGGTAGACGGATTTAACGCATTGAACAAATTGACCTTGAGAAAAATATTTAAGTATGCAAAAAAAGAAACACTCAGTTCAGGGAGAGGGGAAATGGTGTTTCCAGCTAAAAGACTGGCCTCCTGGTCGTGGTGTCTGTTGTGGTACCACGCCCCAGTCTTCCTTGTCTGGAGAACTGGGCTAGCTCATGGCGGATTTTTTCCACTTAATTTTTTCCCTAACATCCCCTAAGTGTTGGGGTGATGTGTTGAGATTATCAAGACAGATTTTGCAGCTTTGATAACTACTGTATCTTTTTTCTACACTCGAAAAGTATTATTGGGGAATATTTGTTAACAGAACATTAGTAACAGGAGGAGATGGTCAACCCACACATTCTAATTTGGGGATACTCATATTTTTGCTAAGAAAACCATTAAGTCCTGTCTCATGTGCAGACAATGGTCACATCGACAGAACAAAAACAAAAAAAGACTTCCCCAGAGTTGTTCTGGGCCAACCCATTCAGGAATTCTCTGCCCCCATATCTAAGTTCCGTGATAGGAATTCTGAAGATGGCTTTACAAATATCATTCAAAGAATGAGCCCCAGCTCCTCCTACTCTGGGCACCACATTTGAATCCCAAAGATCCCTTCATTAGCAACTTTTCCTCCAGGTTCCCTCCCGCTCCAAGGGGAAGGTTTGCTTCCCTCTTCTAAATTTGAAGCAGTAGCTAACAAATAATATATTTACCTTCTAGACGAATAAGTCCTGTCTCTCCATTTCGAGGGGGGATCCCCCAATAACTTGGGGAAAGGTGGGAGCAAAGTAAATATTGTTTTTGAGTGTGATCAAATGTCACTAGCCCAGAACTCAGTAAACTCTCAAAACAATTTCGGTTTTGCATTTCATAACCTATTTGGAGAAATCTGATATGTTTTTACAGAAACATCCAGTAACCTTGGAAGAACCTCAGACATTTATAATTATTGCTGGCTTATGCTTGTCGCCATCCCCCCTCAATGCACTGTTGTGTGTAAGTGTGGAAAAGGCTCCTGTAACCGTATGTCCTGCCACTCGGTGCCCAGCTTGAGCCACGTGAGTCGGTTTGGCCACGCCCCTTGGAAAAGGATGCCTCTCAATCTGTGGGTCCAGAATCCGGACGCGGTTTAGCTGGAGCCTCTGGCTCAACGTGGTCCACGCCGTTGCAGGGGGGCTACCAGCTGGGCCTACGCGTGTCTCAAGGCTTGGCTGGGTAGGAATCAACTTCCAAGATCACCCACTTGGTGGGTGGCAGGCCTTGTCCCTTGCCACATGGGCCTCTCCCCTCCACAGGGCTGCCTCACGATTCTAAAGAAGCACCGAAGATAGAAGTCACAATCTTTTTATAATCCAATCTCAGAAGGAACATCCTGTCCTGTCTGCCATATTCTGTTGGTTCGAGGCAAGTCAGTAAGGCCCACCACGCTCAAAGGGAGGGAATGACACAGGGCTGAGTGCCCGGACACAGGGCTCATGGAGGTCCACTCCGAGGATGCCAACCACAACGCCCATGGCACGGCAGCTAAAGGCGTCACTCTGCCGTGAGGATCTGATGACCCAGCCCCAGCACCCAGGCGGGCGTCGTGCTGGTGCGTCCGTGTCCGTGTCATACCAGCTGTCCAGTGTTTCACGTATCACCTGTGGCCACAACGTGGTTCAGCCGTGGACCCGGCTAAGGGTTGCACATATCAAAAAGCATGGCCCCTTCTTCTGAGTCTGCAGTTGGGTGGGTAGGACAGAGAAGTAGATCAGCCGAAGTGTTTTGCTAGAGGTGAGGCCCAGGTGCCACGGAACCACGGAGAGGAGTGTCTCCCAGTCTGGGGGCATAAGGCAGGGGAGGAGTGAAGAAGCCGAAAAGGTGGCCTGCTGGCCAAGGGAATCTCAAGCACAAAAGCACAGAGGAGTAGAGGACAGGAGCCACTATGAGGGACCGCCCTTGGCAGGGGCCTGGGGAGCCAGCAGGACACAGAGCTGGAGACTGGCCAGGGCCAACCACCTTGGGCACCGGCCAACGCGGGCTCTGGGCCTTGTCCTGGAGGATATATGTGGCCCAGAGAGGATTCGAAGCCGGGGACGATACTGTCAATTTTGGAGTACAGAATGCTGTCTATGGTGGCAACATGTCGGGGGGCCCAGGGGCAGGGGGCTCTACTGCAGGCCAGGCGAACAGAATGTTCTGCTGTTCCTGGCAAGAGATGAGAAGAGCCGGAGCCCTGGTCGGTGGTTGTGGATTTGGGGAGAAGGTGGTGACTTTAGGAGATTTTTAGGAGGCAGAATGGACAGAGCTGGATGACTGAATGGGGATGGATGAGGGAGTAGAAGGATCTAGAAATGGTCCAGGTTCCTGACTGAGGCAGTGGGGCTTGGTGATTCACTGCCTACCAGGAGGATGGCTGGTTTCAACAGGGACAAAGGAGGCTCCCTTTTAAGATTCCAAATTGGAGACAGCTGTGGCCTGCCGCCCATCCAAAGTGAGGATGACGAGGGAGGGCATAGGTCTGGGGGCCCCCCCGCCCCCGTCTTTAGAGAATGGGGCTTGGACCTACGGGTGGACCAGGAGATTGCCCAGAAGACATTTCAGGGGAAAGGAACCCAGAGGAAGGGCAGCCTGTGAGGGCCGGGGGTGGGGGGGTTGGCGGTGGGGGGGAGGCCTGTGGAGCAGCAGGAGATAGAGATTTCCTGGTAAGAAAGTCCTGTCAGGTAAGAGGGAGGCTTGAACTGCAGAGAGGACAGGAGCAGGGCTACAGCCCCGTCAAGCCAGAACCAGAGCAAAATCATCCCATGGGATTTACCTATAGGGTGGCTTTTACCTGGCTGAAAATGAATTTGGGGGGGAAAGGCTATCGTGGGTGGAGGAGACAATGAAAGGGGAGGAAGTGTAGACAGCAAGTGTACTCCTCTTGACAGACGTTTGCCAGCACATTATCTGAGTGCTCTGAAGCTGGCAGGGTGCCGGATGGGCCCTGGAGTCAGCACCGAAGGCAGGCTACATAATAAAGCAGCATATGTTGGGGCGCCCGGGTGGCTTAGTCGGTTAAGCGTCAGCCTTCAGCTCAAGTCGCGATCTCAGGGTCCTGGGATCAAGCCCCGCATCCGGCTCCCTGCTCCGCGGGAGGCCTGCTTCTCCCTTTCCCTCTCCCCCTGCTTGTGCTCGCTCTCTCTCTCTCTCTCTCTGACAAATAAATAAAATCTTTAAAAAATAATAATAATAAAGCAGCATGTGGAGGACTTGACACAGGGAAGTTTCTTCCACCGGGAGGCAATATCCAGAACCTCTCCAGGTGTTCTGGAGCAGCTGGGACTCTGCCTAGCATCCTGGCCACCCCCCAACCCCCGGGGGCAAATCGCAACCCCCCCCCCCCAAGATGGAGAAAGTGCTCAGTCACCTTGTGGGAATGCTCCGAGCAAATGGAGAAACTAACGTGAAAGAATAAAGGAACCCATTCCAAGCTTGGCAAACCTTCACTTTCCAGAGGCTGTTTCAAAGGAGCAGGATGAAACATCAGGAGCAGAAAACAATGTCTACTGAGACAGCTTGGCAACGCAGACCTATTTATTAGCAAAGCTTCCCGTGTAGCCACTGGGCGTGCTCCTCCAGCGCCTCTTCTCCTCTTTCTCCCCTCCTTTCCCCCAAACAATCTTTTCCGTGTGCACATCTGCTTGACACCGTGGAGAAGAAAATGTCAAAACTCAGAACCTCTTTCTGGATTTGTTTTAGTATTGGTGGTCTCTTCTGGTTATGAGCTCAGGCCAACTCTTAAAAAGCCAAACTCCAAGATGATGAATGGCAACATGCCAACAGCCCGGCCGTTTGTAGCTCCATTTACAATAAATAGGAAAAGCACTTGAAAGTAAATCAGATTAGGAAGTTTTACACTATTAGCTCTGTTTTAAATTTAACATTTAAATGATGTGTTATCATTCATTTTATTAACAAATACGTTTCCCCAACACTTCTCTGGATAGGATTTCTTAGAGAAACCTCCCTTTTTCTCTTGTGGCTTCAAAATTTCCACCTTGACGTCTCAGTCCCTGCTCTGCTAAGGGGAGAGCAAGTAGGAAGGGGGGGCCTGGAGGGATGTGGAGTCGGCCTTTTCCTCTTTTCTTTCTCCTCTCAGGCTTTGTGAAAGTCAGTTCTCCCTTAGGTGAACCGACCCCATTGGGATGCCCATGGAAACGCCTGCCACCATAAAAGACTTGGTGGATAGCCCAGTTCCAAGGGTCAAGGCGATCCCTAAGCAGGGGCAGAAGGAAGGGTGTTTCAGTGGAATTTCAGGCTGAAGCCCTGGGGTGGCTCTTTTAGGAAAACATCCCCAATCATGTTTATTAGTTCCGCATTGGAAGTCAGGGACTTGAGGATCTCAGGCCCCCCTCTTAGCCAGCCCTACCCTGGGTTCTCCCCATCAGGAGGAGGAAAAGAGGATGGATGGGGAGTCAGAACCCTCCAGAGGTTTCAGCTCAGCTCCAGCAAGGGCGGAGTGATCTTGGGAAAAATCTCTTCACCTCTTCCTAGCTTAAGTTCCCCATCTTAAAAGGCAGATTGGATCAGATAACACTTTAAGAGTCCCCTGGCTAGAAAATTTGGATGTTTCATTTTGGGTACAGGAGAGGACTATTTTTGAGAGATTACAGAAAGGCACAGCACCCCCCCTTTCCCTCCCAGCTTGCTCCTCCCTGCAGGGAAGATGGCAGGGTGGCTCACCTCTGCAGGACCTCTGTGGTAGCCTCCAGGCCCCCACCCCCAGGAGTGGGTCTCCCAACTGGAGGGCATCTTCGCTTCGGAATGGGTAAACAGACTATTGAGGGAACAGCTTGGAGGGCCTCCTGTATCTCAAGCGTCTTGCTGGACATTTACCTGATTGCTTATCCCCACAACAGGATTCTGAGGGTTGTTTCCCCACTCTACGGGTGAACACATAGTGACTCAGAAGGGCTAGGTGACCTGCAGTCTTAGGAAAGGTTACCTGTGTCCCTCTCCACCTCCCTCCTTAAACAAAGGTACATTGTCTAAGGTGGCACTTTTCCAAAGAAATAAAAGACAAAATCACTGAATCTTAGAAAACCATGTCCTGGGTCTGAGCTCCTCTGAATTCACAGCTGGTATGACTTCCACGCCAGAGGGGTTTGAGGCGGGGGGCTGACCAAAGTTTGGAGATCTGGCCAGATGCTTCTCAGGGAGTCCCTAGTCCCCGTTTTCTGGGATTCTAGGATTTCAATCTGATACGTAATTCCCAGAGAAAAGAATTATCTTCTCTGCTTTATTAAACTTGTCTGCACTTAGGCAAAGTAGGCTGTTTATCCTCTGTAAGGTTTTTCTTTAAAGGAGGGGGGAAGAGTGAGCATGTGCAGAAATCCATCACCTTGCTTTCCAGTTTCCAGGCAACCGTGCAGGATTACAAGTCACATGATATCACTGCTGCCAGGGAGAAGGGAAAAATGGAAAACTGTGCTATCTTGAGAAAGGGGCTGGGTATAAGCAAAGGACTTTGGATTCTCTTCCAGAAACACTATCAACAAGTAGTCAAAGACCTGGAGGCTTGAGAGGGCTCCCGGCTTCTCCGCACTTGGCCCAGCCTCCTGCTGGATGGGAAATGGACCGCCAGATCTGAAGTCAAGGGGGAAGGGGAAAGAGCAGGGGTGAGATGGAGGGGGAGCCGTTGGCCCAAGGTGACCAAACACCTGTTCTGGAAATCAGGCTCTCAGAGAGGTCATTAATGAGACAATCCAAACCAAACCAGGCCTTGTGTCTCTGTGTCCCCATCTCCCTTCCCTCCTTCCTGCTGCTGCAGCCCTGGGATAATGAGGGAGCAGGAGAGCCTTTGGTTTAAGCCGAGCCTGTGATGATTAGGGCTGGCTGGGGGGCAGTGAAGGGTCAGTGGGGACAGCTGGGAGGGGAGGAAAACCACCCATGAAGACCAAGTTTCCACTTCCTTTTTTAAAGCCTCCTCTTTCTGATCATTGTTTATTTTGATTTTGGATGTTTTGATTTTTCTATCTCCCCTCCCCCACATTGTGTGTGTGTGTGTGTGTGTGTGTGTGTGTGTGTGTGTGTGTACGTGCACGCACATGGATGCCGCTGTTGTTTATATTGTAGACACTTCTTTGGCAATTTATTCCCCTCAGTATACACTTCTGTTCCTGTAATAACACCCTCTGTGGCCTAAAGACTCCCTGGAACCACAGGGACAGCTTGGCTCCTGGCTCTCGTGGGGTCGCAGAAGGGGGTGGGTGTGTCCTTGGCCATGGGTTCCACATACCAGCATTCCGGAAGGCCAGGCGCTTAGATGGAGCCGACCTGAAGTGGACTGGCTTCCAGTTTCCTCACACCCAGCAGTTGTCCCAAGGCAAAGATGAGTCATCCTGCCACACTCTTGCACCGGCCCTCCCGATTTGCCCGGAGGTGGCCATATTTCATAGCCTGGACTGTGGGTTTGCAGCCAGCCCGGCTGCCTGGGCAGGTGAGCCCAGAGGGGCAGAACGTGGACACAGACAGGCAGGTATTGGGAAGTGAGATGCCACCCACCTCGCCATTCAGGAGCTCCAAAAAATCTGGCAGCCCCGGCTGCAAAGGACTCTAACCCCTTGTCACAGCCCCATAGACTGGGGGGAGGAAGAGCACAGTCCCTGATGCTTGCCCTTTTCCAGCAGATCACGGGTGTTGCACCTTCCTTCTCTTTTCCTACGGAAACCTAAATAGACACATTTCTTGCATGTTTCAAAGTTCTGAAGGCCTAATGACAGGTTAGGGGCACCTCTGCATTGAAAAGCGTTGTCATCCATTAAGTTCAACAAGCAAGTAAATAAAGAAAAAGTGAGTAGAGCTGGATACCCCAAGCCGAGCCCATCACCTTCAGTGCTGGGCTCCTCTTTTCACTTACTGAAACAATCTGACACCTTTAAGTTTCTCAGGAGGAGGAAAAGTTAATAGCTTATCAAATGAGGGACCATCCTATAGCAAGAGCTAGTCTAGGTTTGTGGCATATTTTCTTGTTCCGTTAAGTGAGAAGAGAAGGTTGTGCCTCATAAACATTACTGGCGGCATGTGGGGAGGTGACATTCAAAGGAGACAGTGGGTGAAGAGTTTTCAATACATTAAAACTGCGGATCAAGGAGAAAAAAGACATTCCGTGTCTGTTTAATATGGAACATATGGGAGGATGGGGGATGCCTGCCATAGCGTGTCGAGAATGCAGTTGTTACAGAAAGATGTTCTTCTCTATGTGCGCAAAAAGGGTTCTGGTGACCAGGTTGAGAATTTGTAGTTAAATCTTCAGGGAACTGAGGCCTGCTTCGTAACGAGGTGTCGGAGCCCATCTGCAGCCCTCAGGCCTGTGCTGGCGGATTCACACCCCCATCTTCACACATCCACAAACGCGCCGTGGTTCTAACCCACACTTAGCTACACGCGCGCAAGGGCACACACATGCTTCTGTGTGCAGGCCCGCGTGGGCCCTATGACACTTGGCCAGTGGATCCCAGGACCGGAACTCCCTTTACAAGATCCTCGCGGCCCAAATTCCCAGGGAAACTTGAATAGAGGTGGAAAAGTGTTTGATGATAGAAAAAAAAAAATCTGCTTGCTTGCAGTTCTTGCGACTGCCAGAATGCTACAATAAACTGTTGCTTTCCAGGGCTGGGGCGGGCGAGGGCAGGCAGGGGGAGGCGGCCAGAGCAAAGAGGCCGGAGAACTTGAAAGACGGAGTTGGAACTCCGGCTGAGAGCGCCCCCAGGGCGGCGGGGGCCTGGCAGGGGGCGGAGGAGGACCCGGGAAGAATTGACGCGGGAGCCGAGCGTGCGGCGGAGGCGGGCCGGGCCGGGCCGGGCCGGGCCGGGCCGGGCGGGCGCGGGGCGCTGGCCCTTTAAGGCGGGCGGCGCGGGCCGGCCGAGCGCGGCTGTGATTGGCGCGGCGGGATCACTGGCTCCCCAAGCCCGGCCCGGGGGAGTCGGCTGGAGCCGGCTGCGCTTTGATAAGGTCCTGGCAACTCAGTAACAACCCGAGAGCCGGGAAATAAAAATAACCCCTCACTGCAATGGACTTCGGGGCCGCCCGGCGTCCGAGGCGCCCGTCTCCCCCGCCGAAAGCCCTGCTGTAAAAGGTGGGGGTGGAGGGGCGGCCCCGGCGGAGCCGCTTCAAAGAAAGCCCCCCTCGGACCGGGGGCGAGGTCGCGCCGAGCGGCGTCGCGGGCGCCGGGGGCGGGAGGGGGCCCGGTCGGGCCGAGCCCCGGCCAGGAGGGGCGGTGTGAGCCGGGCGGCCCTGGGGAGGGGCGGCAGGGGCACCGGGGGCGGCCCGGGGCGCGGCCGGCGCGTACCTCCCTTTCAGGACCGTGCGCTCGGCTCGCGCCTTTGAAGTGCACAGTTAAATCCACAGCGCAGTTTTTGTTGGAAGCGCCCGGAGGACATTTGGTGCGCGGAGTGACTGCTGGAAACAGGACCTGTGTTGAAAGCCGGGCCGGGCGGGGGCCGGAGGGGCCGGGGGCGGCCGCGGCGGGGGCGGAGGCCCACTCGGGTCTTTTGCATAAAAGGGGCGGCGGAGCGCGCCGCTTCACCCTCCCTCCCGGTGGATCTCGCTCTAATCCCGGGATTGCTGTTTCCCCGCACCCCCCTCCCCTGCCGCGCGACTCCCGATGTTCCCCGACGCCGGGAGCGGCCCGGGGGGGCCCGGGGCTGCCGCTGCGAGCCGATCCGGGGGCCAGGGCCGGGGCCCTGCCCGGGGCGCCTGCGAGGTCTCGCCGCGGAGCGCGCGCGCGGATCAATGGTGAGTGCCGAGGCCGCGGCGGCCGGGCGGCCCGCGCGCTTTGATGTGCCGGCGGCCCTTTGAAGTTGGCAGGCCGGCTATTTCGGGGCGCTCTCCCGGCGGGCGCGGAGGGGAGCGGCGGGCCCGGCGCTCGGCGCTCCGGGGGGCTTGGCCGGGCAGCCCCGCGCGCCCTGCGCCAGGGGCCCCCTCCCCAGCGGGGTGGCGGGGCCCCCGGCGGAGAGACTTCTGCAAGTGGCGGCTGCGGCGGGGGCGGGGAGGGGGCAGATTCCCCCCCCCCGGGGGTCGCGTCGCTGCCGTTGTTATGGATGTGAGTCGGGGTGTGAGTGTGCGCGGGAGTGCCTTTGGAAGGTGGGATGAAAGGGTGGCGGCGCCCCCCGCTTGCCCTCCCCCCGCCTCCTCCCACCCACCCCCCCGCCTCTCCCTCCGCCCCCTCCTCCCCTCCCGCCTCTCTGCCCCCCTCCCCTCCTCCCCTCCCGGCCGCCGGTCCGCGCTTAGGGGCCCCGAGCGCTGGCCCAGGCTCAGTCTGCGCGCAGGAGCGGCCCGAGCCCGGGGCGCCCGCGTCCCCCGCGTCCCTCCTCCCCGCCCGGGCCCCGCGCCCCCGGCCACCCCGGCCCCTTTTGCGGAGAGGCAGAGACTCCGCGCGTCGCCATTTCTGGACTAGGCTGCTGCTTTCCGTGCCTTTTCTGCGAGCGGCGGCGCCGGGGACCGACCCGCGCCCGGGCTCGGGGTGCCGCGAGCGCCTCCCGGGGCTCTGGCCCCGCGCTCGGCACCCGCTCGCCGGGGCTCTGGACGCGTTCGGTTGGATTTGGGCCGGGGGGGGGGCGGGCCGGTGGGGCTCGGCGGAGATGAGAGCCCGGCCTCGGGCCGCCTTCGTCTTCCAGGTAACGGGGCCGCCCCACCTTCCCTCCGCCCGGGCAGCGCGGCGCTACCGGCGGCCCCGCCACTCCGCCGGCCGAGTCTCCGAGCCCCGCGGCCCGAGAGGCCCCTCGTTCGGGGTCGCGCCCCATCCATCCTCCCACCCCCCGGCCCGCCCCTGCCCTCCTTAGTTTGATCCTTCCCGTGCTAGGGAAAGCGGCTTGTTTATTGGTTAGATAAGACTTTTTTCTTTTGGAAAAAAGACAGGATTGAGGTCAGTAGAGTTTGGGATTCTTGGCAGAGGCAGTGGTAGCTTGAGACGGTTTCTGATCCGGTTTTGTAGGGTTTGTGACTCCGGGAGGTGAGCTGGGGGCGGGAGTGGGGGCGAAGGGGGCGGCGGGTCCCGAGGCTTCTCTGCTTCTCTCTCAAAGTTTGAAGATCAAAGTCTTGTCTGAGTGAGTTGATTTCTGGTTTTGGGGAGCGGGGAACGCAGAGGTGTAGACTGAGCCGGATTCTTGGCGGGAGGCGGGGGCGCAGCGAACATTTACATCTGGGTGGAGGGGGGCGTTTTCCAGCTGGGAGCCCATTCCGCCCCTTGCTGGGCGGGCTTCTTTCTCGGTCGAGGATCTTCAGAATTTTTAAGGAGTGGGAAGGGGGAGCGCCGAGGGAAGGGGTGGGTGGGGGGAATGGGAACCAGATGCCGGGGAAGGGCACGTTTGGAGCTCGAGTTATCTGTGCGGAGAGCCGAGTGGGGAAATTTACCGAAATTGGTTTCACCTGCACACAGCCCGGCGGCTCCGTGTGCGCGTCTTTGGAGTTGATGCTTTCGGGGGGAGGGGAGCAGAGGGGGGGGGAAGGGGGGGGAAGGGAGGGGAGCGGAGCCCGTGCGGAGCCAAGGCTGCCCTGCGTGCGCCCCGGCCGAGGGGGGTTTTGGAAGATTCAGTCTTACACCTTCCAAGCCCCTCCGCCCCCACCTCCCACCCTCCGCGCTCCCAGCCCACCTGCCCCGCCCCTCCCCCCCAATTGTGCAGGGAGCTCAGATTTCGCCTTTGAAAAAGCAGCGTCTGATACTTTAGATGAGCACCTCGCAGATAGCTGGGTTGCTTGATTTGAATTTGAGGAGTTGAAAAGCCTGTTTACTTTCTTGCTTTGATGTTGGGTAGATCTGGTTTTGATTAGATCAATACCCCTTTCTCTCTCCCTACCTCCCCCCTTCCTTTTCTTTCCAGAAAGGAGGCTCAGATGAGCCCCTGCTGACTTGAGAGAGCAAGAGAGACCACGCTGATTGCTGCGAGGAACTGCGGGAAGAGAACAAACTCCGGGCGGAGGACTCCCTCACCATGAGCAGTGCTGTGTTGGTGACGCGCCTCCCAGACCCCAGCAGCAGCTTCCACGAGGATGCCCCCCGGCCCCCGGTCCCGGGGGAAGAAGGAGAGACCCCGCCGTGCCAGCCCGGGGTAGGAAAGGGCCAGGTCACCAAACCCATGCCTGTGTCCTCCAACACCAGGCGGAACGAGGATGGGTTGGGGGAGCCCGAGGGGCGGGCGTCCCCGGATTCCCCTCTGACCAGGTGGACCAAGTCCTTGCACTCCTTGTTGGGCGATCAAGATGGTGCTTATCTCTTCCGCACTTTCCTGGAAAGGGACAAATGCGTGGATACCTTAGACTTCTGGTTTGCCTGCAATGGATTCAGGCAGATGAACCTGAAGGATACCAAAACTTTACGGGTAGCCAAAGCGATCTACAAAAGGTACATTGAGAACAACAGCATCGTCTCCAAGCAGCTGAAACCTGCCACCAAAACCTACATAAGAGACGGCATCAAGAAGCAGCAGATTGATTCCATCATGTTTGACCAGGCGCAGACTGAGATCCAGTCGGTGATGGAGGAAAATGCCTACCAGATGTTTTTGACTTCTGATATATACCTCGAATATGTGAGGAGTGGGGGAGAAAACACAGCTTTCATGAGTAACGGGGGACTGGGGAGCCTCAAGGTCGTGTGTGGCTATCTCCCCACCTTGAACGAGGAAGAGGAGTGGGCTTGTGCTGACTTCAAGTGCAAACTGTCACCCACTGTGGTTGGCTTGTCCAGCAAAACCCTGAGGGCTACAGCGAACGTGAGGTCCACTGAGGCTGTTGAAAATGGATACAGGTAAGACTTTGTCCGTCTGGGGAGGGGGCTGGGGGCTGGGGGACAGTGTGGACTTTGCAGATGTTTTGAGTTAAGTGGGGCAGATGGTGGGATGGTGAGGCTGCTGAGGCTGACAAAGGTCTGTTGAGAGCTAGGACTGCTGGCCATGTACCCTTTGATCTTAGCTTTTCGTTGTTTAAAGTGGGGAGAAGTGCTGCACACACAGCTAAGTCTAAACCTGCAGTCTTCCAGGACTAACTTCAAACTGGCAAGCAGTATTCATTAATGCGGGTTACTTATTATCCTGGACCAGTCTTAGAAGGCTGAGAAAGAGAGAGAGAGAGAGGACAGCAGCTTTTGATGCCTCTGAGTCACCGAATACACTAAGCACTGGTTTTGGAAGGGGGCATTCACCACTGATCAGTAGCGAGAGGAATGAATGTGGCTGGGGAGGCACAGGGAATATTGTGCGCACCCATTGGACGCGGGGGTAAGTGGGATCTTCTGAACTCTTCTGTTAAGATAAGAGCCAACAATTGGCTTCACAACTGAGGTTGTGGTTCTCTTTGTAGCATTAGGTATTTACCCGGCAAGAAACCCTCCTAACTAGGGAAGGTCCTGTGACTTTCCTGAATAAAGGACCCTTAGCTTTAGAGTCCACTGGTATATTCATCTAGGTTTTACATGCTTGCAGCCCGAGGGTCAGATTTCCGTTGACTGTTGTGTTGCTTAGTGCTGGTGGAGAAGAGTCTTGGACAGAGAGGACGGGGCCCTGGAGTACTTTCCCTTTTTTGAGGCTTCAGAGATCAACAGTCCTTTACAGAATGGCCAAGTCTTAAGATTCTTGACCTTGAACTTCAGACCTCCTGTTAGAATGAGTTTTTCTGTGACTCTCCCTCCCTCCCCTTCCAGATCCAACCTGAGCCTCTCCCGTCTAGATCCGTTGCTTGTGGCATGCGATGGGAGGGGTGGTGGGTACTTGATTGCTGTCGAATGCCTTCGCTTGCTATCCATCCTGTATTTCTTCGTGTGTTCGGCACCGGGGATGCAGTCTGGTGGCTGCCTCTGTGGAGACTGCCCTCCCCCTGGAGGGTCAGGCCTCCAGTGTCCCGCAGGGGCAAGAGGGGCAGGGCAGCGTGGCTGAGCCTAGAAGCCCTGATGTAGGGGTGGCCCAGAGAGTTGACTTTGTCCGCTGGGTGCGAAGAGCTCGTTCTCCAGCCACCAGAGGGCGCTCCTGCAGCCTCGCGCACCCTGGTTACCCACGCTCAGACATCTGGTCTACACCCAAGTGGAACTCGATTGGCTTTTGAAAGGAAGCAGAGGATCACGTGGAAGGAGTTGTTTCAGCGTCTTTAAGCTTCTGGCTCAAGATGCTGGGCCGGGCAGTCACCGGGCACCTGCTGCTTCTGCCCCATCACATTTGGTGAATGTGCTCGTCTCCTTGCTCTCCAGTTTGGCAGCCTAGCAGAGACCACTTAAGGCCTGTGGTAAGGCTGCCGCTCCAGGGGCTTTCCGACAGTGGAGCTTCTGTGTTTCCCAGGGTCAGGACCCAGAGTGCCCCCTTTGTGAACAGTGTCCCCTTTGTCAGCAGCACCGTCCTTGGTTTGTGTGTGGTTTGGGATGTCACCGAAGAGAAAGTGCTCCTAGGCAGGACCCTGCTGCGACCCCTCCCCCTTGTGGGTGGGCAGCAGAGAGCCCGCCTGGGTGTGCCCCTCCCCCTTCCAGAGGCCTCCACTGGGATAGTACCAGCATTAAACTTTCCCCGAGATGACTCTTGTGAAGGTTTTGAGATCCTGGGGGCAGGGGCCAGAGAGCCCTTGTGTTTCCAGTGCTTGCCTTCTTGGTTGTGGACTGTGGGCCTCGTTGATCTGTAGGTGACACCTTCTCATCCGCCCCTGGAGTCGCCATGCTCTATTTGTGTGCGCTTTTTCGCACTGTTGGATTGAAATGAAGTATTTTACCTGGCACTATGCGGAGCCCGCACGTCTTAACTGGGCATCGTCACAGGGAACTTACGACCTATCCAATTTCATCTGGACACGCAGGATCTTCAAGTGTACATAGGGTGTATTGGGAGGTGTCCCAGATTATTCCAAGGCCTGGGTTCCAGCCCTGTCTACCCATCACTACCTGGGTGGAAGTCTTTGTGGGCTCCACGTGTCCTTCTGTACGATGACTGGGCACCATTCCTCCTGCTCATGTCATAGGTTGCTCTTAGGATCAAAATAATGGACATGAAATCCCTGGGTAAAGGGAAATGATCTGAACACTTGTAAAGCATTAGAATTCGTATCCTTTAATCATGATAAGGAGTAGCTATGTGAAAAGGGCAGCCAGGTTAGGATCTCACTTTCGGAGAGTGCTTCTGGGCTTCTAGCCCGTACTCCCGTAAAGTTTTAGAGTGGTCCGCCCGCCTTCCCAGGCCTCCACTTTCTCTGGGTGTTAACTGAAGCCTGTCTTTTCAGCCAGCTCTTGGGATGTAGGGATCCCATCCAACTCGTTCAGGTCCGCCTCCCCTTCTACTACACTCACTCATCAGGCAAGGTACGTGGCAGATAGGATGGGCTTCAGAAGTTAGTAATGTGAATGAGCCCGAACACTCGAGTCCTGCCCAGGGGGGTCTGCCTGCCTTAGCTGTGGAGGGGCAGCCTTGGCAGCTGGGTGCCAGGAGCGCTGGCCCGTCTTCCAAGCCCTGTGTTTACCTTGGGCACTCAGAGGAGGCCTCCTTTTTAATGATTTGTTTGTGTCCTCGCTGATTTGGTGTCAGGTTTAATATAAATAGTTGGAACGGAAGAGCAGGAATTATCTTCGGAGGGAAGGGCTCTGGTTTGTGAGTGCTTGAGTGGGATGCCTGGGCTTTTGATGGGCTCTATAAATAACTTAGAGCCGGCGTGACCCGTCGGTAGAAGCACGTGTGAGAGCCCCAGCACGCAGACGCAGACACAGAGTGTCGAGGTGTGTGTGGAGGGGCTGCGGGATCAGGAGCTCAGCCCGCATGTATTTTGGGAAGGAGACCGTGTTGGGCTCACAGAGTGCTCCCTTGTGTCCTTCCCTGTCCGCCCTGGCCCTGGTGCCCTCCTGCGCCAGGCGGGTCTCCCCTGCCTCCCGCTGGATCCCCTCTCCTCTGGTCTCCCTTCAGAGAAGTCGGGCCTAGCAGATGGCCCTCTGCCGGCTCCAAGTGCTTCCTGTTCTCTGAAAGAACTCGCTGAGGAGGCCCGTTTTTGTGCGAAGCCCCTGGAATCAAGCTTGGCTTCAGTTATCGAAGAAAATGATGCCATAGGAAAGAGAATGCTGGGAGCAGTATCCTCAGGGTAGAGGCTGGGATCTCTGAGGAAGGCAGTTTGCTGAAACGCGCTCGTAAGAGTTGGCCTGTTTCTAATGGCTCAGCTGCCCAGGGCCACCTGAGTGCTGGGCCCCTCACTGAGCGCCGCCCCCATCTTGCCTTCGAAGATGCTTCTTGAGGAGAAGGTTGCCTTTTGGGGGGTGACTTTGGAGTACATTGTCAGAGGGCTTTTGGCAAGCCCTAAGCGCACAGCTTTAGAAACAAATACTTGTTAAGTTGCGCTGTTGGGAGAGGGGACCCAGAAGGAGGCCCCAAAGGTCAGGTCTGCTGTGCTCTGTGTAGGGCGGCTTGGCCCTGGTGTATGGGGAGGGGGCTGGGGCCATAGCACCGCACCAAGATAAGAGAGAAGAATAAGCTGGGAGAGGGGGGAAAGAAGAAGCCAGCCATCAGTTTCCCTTCCCTGAAGGTCGTCCCAGGAGCGTTTGCTACCTGACAGCTGAAAGCCCTTTGCACATGGACGTTGCAGACAGAGGTCTGTGGATGCCTGCCCAGTGCAGAATCACTACTGTAGGCCTTGACTGTCTGTAGGAGTTTAAAATCCTTGCAGCAACCGTGCGAGCACAACAGTCCCGAAGAAAATAATCAAAGCATCTGGGTACAATGACTGCAGCATGGTCGAGTTTCTTTCCTTTTTTTTTTTTTTTTTTAAGATACAAGAAAAGAGCTCTAATCCATTTTCTTAAAATCGTGTAGAGATTTTGACAACATTCCGGGTTCTTAAAAATTGAGTTTCTGTCTCTCTCCATGACCCTGCCTCCTTCCTCTGCTCCGTCCTCCCTCCTCTGTTATGATTGTAGGAAAATCCGAATACTTTATTGCGGTCAAGCGAGCTCAGGGCAGTATATTCCATTTTTAATGACTGGTCACACAGGGAGCCCTCTATTTTGGAAGCGAAGGAGGACAGGTTTATTTTGGGACCCATGTGTTTTGTGATCCACTCCAAGGAGTGCAAAGCTGTGAGCACACACGGGATTTGAGTTCCATGTCTTTCTGGTTGGGGAGGGAGGAGGGATTTCTACTGAGTCATTTGCTCCCCGAAGAGGTTGACTTCAGGACATTGGTCACTGAGTGACTACCACGGAGACAGCAGCCAGTGTCTGAATGCTCTTCAGGGCCATGTGGGCTCTTTTGATCTGGTACTGATGCCTCTTAGACCAAAACACTTTTCAGCCACCCATCAGATGGCCCCAGGTCTTTTAAGGAAGTTCCGCAAAGCCTAGAGCTTCTGCCACACTCCGCCAACTGGGGAGCCACTCGCAGAGAAGACACCCCAGGTCCTTGCCCTCATGGGGCTTCCAGTCTGGCTGCACGGGACGGGCATTCGAGGTGTAGACACCCCAACGCCGCGTGACGATAAGTCACGGTGAAAACCGCAGAAGAACGAAGAGCCCCCCGACAGCTCCGTTTTCCTCGGCAGCTGGTTTTTTGGAGGATTACTAGTAACTCCCCAAATTATGGTGCCCTTGAGTCTTCGGAGAATGGAAGAATTTCCTGCCGATGGCCATGTCGGAGCCGGGGGTTCTTTAGGTGGAGACCCCATGTCCGTGGAGGCGGTGCCTTGACCGTGGCCCCCTGCTGGCTGGGAGCTGAGCGGGCACCAGCGCTCGGCCTCCCCATGCCTGTCCCTGCCAAGGAGGGCTCAGGGCGCTCTCCTGCCACCGGGTTTCTGAAAGCTAGGAGGGGGCCCGGGACAAGTTTCCTCGCCCGCCCTGCTTTGAGGCAGCTACCCGGCCCAAGCACCCCAGAGAGCGGGGAACTTTGGACTGTTCTAAAGACTTGGGGGAGTCCATAACCTCATCCACTCCATGGGTCCCCTCGGACCGGCAGGCGGTGCTTTCTTCTGTCGGACTTAAAAGCCCATTTCCTCTCGTCCTGCCTTAGCGGCAACCCCAGCCACAGCCATCCTCTCTTCCCTTTTGACTTCCCTTATCAACGAGGGGACATTTTTACTCAGTCATCCCTCCTCCGTCTCCTCTCTCAAAAAAAGTCAGCTGCCATTCCTTTGCTCCCACGACTCCTCTCTCTCCAGCCTAGGTGTCTGGAAATCCCATATTGAGGACACGGGACCAGTGCTGAGGCCTCATGGAACAGCATACCTGGGAGGTGGGGAGACTTCCTGCCCTCTACACCGGGGACGGGGCCAGGGTCTCAAGGACAGTTCAAGGTCACTCTGTCCAAGGTATTCAACAGGTTCAAGTAGGATGTTCCTCATTTGCGCTTTCTGGTCGATTCTGTGCCCATGGGCCATTTCCAGCATCTGGCTTTACGTTCCACTCTAGCTCAGTAGGACAGAATCATGGTCCCTGCTGACGTTGAGCTCCTATGGGAGTCTGGATGTGGGTTCCCTGTGGCCACGTCTCCAGCCAGGTGCCTCTGGCAAGGCTTTTGGCCCCCACCTGGGGCTCTGCGCCTCCTGCCACTGTTGTGAGGCTGCAAGGTGACTGGGTAGTAGACGGCCCTTGAGCACCTACTGTGTGCTGAGGGTGCGGCCACGCCCAAAACAGAGAGCCCGCCGCGACTGAGTGTCCCGTCTATGGCAACTCTTGATTTTATTCACATGTCTAAACTGAGGAGGTTGGCTTAGGTTCGTTCTGGCTCTAAAACGTTCAGACTCTGGGTGTAACTTTCCTCGTTTGTGTTCTCTCTCTGGCTGGAGTGCAGGCCTTAGCGACAGGGCCCGACTCTTCCCCGGCTTTCCCATCCCAGCGGCCCCCGAGGAGGCCCTCACACCAGACTGTGGCCACGGCTCCTGCCCACACCCAACCCTCCTTCTATCCAATCCGGTGGCACAGCCTGGGTCCCACATGCTGCTAGAACGTTTTGAACCCTTTAGGCTGGTCTCTGTATTAGGAGGCAGAAAGAGTTTGGATGAGAGCCAAAGAAATCCATATCTTGCCATGACCCCCAGCATTGACCTGGGCGGGCTGCCATCCTCTGGGGCCACCCCGGGCGCTCTGGTGAGGTGCGCCCAGGACACCTCCTTCCCCAGGTGGCTGCAAGCTCGGGAGGATGTGATGTGTGTGAAGGCGCATCCCTCTTTGTGAGCCTGTGCCTTCCCAGTGACACCCCCCCCCCGTTATGGTGACCAGGCCACCGGTGCCAGGAGACCAGAGACTCAGGCGGGGCCAGTCCAGAGCCCAGCACCGTGCTACCCACAGAGGAGGTGAATAGGAGCTTGGCGATGGCATGTAGAGGCTGCTTTGACCTTTCATGAGTCCCTTTCATCTGCAACCCCCAGCGCCATCTTTAGAGACCCGTGCAATGGCCTGATGGAATGGGTTCTCTCTTCTGGGCCTTCCCCTTCACCCCAGTTGGTTTCTTTGCTGTTGGCTTAGACTGGCGGGCCCAGTGGAGTACGCCGGGGTCTTTGTCAACAGGGCCTCTTGCGACTTCGGGCTTGACGGGCCCCTTCCTGGAGCCTGCCAACCACAGTGGCCCCTTTCTCCTTCTCCCCCCACTTAACGTCCTTCACTAGTGACACAGGAGGAATGCAGCCCAGCAGGGGACAGACACACTGGTGGCTCTGGGAGGTGATCAGGAGGGCAGAATGGGGAGGCAGAGGCCACTGAAACAAAGGGCAGGAGACACTGGAGGAGGGGCCTGGGCCTTTCTTTGAAACAGCTGTGCTGCTCATTTGAATCCAGCTGGTCTTGATCTTAGCCTAGCCTGGTGTGGGGTGGGGGGGCAGGGCCCAGTGGAGGCCCAGCTCCAGGTGGGGTGCAAGTCCTGAACCTCATCTTGAGCTTTTCTGTCCCCTGCATCCAGTGTCCTGGGCCCAGGATGGAACTGAGAAGGAGATGCCAGGCCTTGGGTTGCTTGAAGCTTGGAACTATGCTAACAGACCCCAGATGGGGAGTTTGGATGCCTAAGACCTCTTGGGGCCCTAAAACCGTGTTCTTCTAGTGCAGGCTTGGATATGGTGGTGGGGAGGGAGAAGACCGTTCGCCTCTACGGACTTACTCTTCTCTTGGATTTGATAGCCTCCCCTCCTAAAACAGAGTCCTGTGCCTTCCTCTGTCTGAGTGTGTATTTAGCCCTTTGTAGGATCCCCTGGGCTGCTTATGGCTTCCTCTGTCCCCTGGCAGACCTGCCCTTGGCAGCAGGGGAACCCAGGCTGCTTTCTTCTCAGGGTGAGCTGGTGGCTCAGCCGCCCTTCCTTAGGTAGCCCCAGCCGTCTGCCCAGATGAGCGACTGGCCCCGGGCAGCAGATTGGCATTCGCACACAGTGGGATTGTGCCCTCACTTGTCTCCGGGTTGCCTGGTGCAAAGCCGTGATGCACTGCTGTTGTACTTTTCCTGCAGGTCCTTCAAGAGGAGCGATCCTGTTAATCCATACCACGTAGGTTCTGGCTATGTCTTTGCGCCAGCTACCAGCGCCAACGATAGCGAGATATCCAGCGACGCACTGACTGATGATTCCATGTCCATGACGGACAGTAGCGTGTAAGTATCCTGGTATCCCCATCATGTGTATGGCCAGCAGTGTGACCCACCAGGCCAGCTGGGCAGAGTCCTCAGCCCTCCTCCGCTGGCTTCACAAACCCCATCGGGTGGGTACGTACGTTTGCTTGGTGGGAGGGGAGTGTGCCAGCTCTGCGGTGCAGGGTCGGGAGGGCGATGGGGTCCTGAGTTTAGGAAGCCATCTTCTGGTTGTCCTTTCGCCTTTCTTCCCTGGACAGAAGTGCATGGCTCATCCTGAACCCCAAGGTGTCCAGTCTGCAGAACCAGCAGGTGGGAGACGGGGTGGCATGGGAAGGATTTGTGTGCAGGTGTGTTCATTGTTTCTGAAGGAAGAGGCATTGAAGGTGAGGGTCAGAAACCCGGAGTTCCCTCCCTTGTGGAAGTGTTCAGGTGGACAGCAGTCCGTTCACTAAGTGTTGGCAGAGTGCTGCTCTGGGTCAGGTTCTGCCGCCGAGTAGGGCTTCTCTCCAGAGTTGTCGGATCTTGGATCTTTTGAAGACGAATGCATCTGGCATACTAAGAGTTTGTTCCAAAAAAATTTATTATTAAAGTATGGTTGACACCATGTTCTGTTGGTTTCAGGTAAACAACATAGTGATTCCACAATTCTGTACATTACTCGGTGTTCACGACTAATAAGTGTGGCCCCCACCTATCACCGTTTGAAGTCATGCAGTGGTGATCTCTGGGTGGAGAACAGTCATTCTCCCTGAGTCTCACCGAAGGGTGTGTGTGTGTGTGTGTGTGTGTGTGTTGAGCGGGGTATCCCCATCTCTTTCCATCCTTTGAGATTCTGATTCAGGAGAGCCAAGGGAGGGGGAGCCTGGGGTTGGGCAAAAGTCCCCCGGGAGCTCACCCAGCGTCCAGTTGAGAACTACCACTCCAGAAATGGTCTTTGAAGATGTTCCACAGGTGCGTTTGCCATAGGAATCTCCTTTGCCAAGGGGACAGTTTTGAAAGGCAAACGCACTGAGCCGTGTATTAATGGTGTGGGTAGAGTTTGTTCCTTTTAGCATCCTCACACTGGACCGTCTCTTCTTCCAGTTCGTTTGAAATGATCTGGTTTCTGTTGGCCAGTGTCCTGTGTTTTGGCCTGTGGCATGGAGCCAGCTGGAAGGGAAGTTGATGAGGTTGGTTTGGGATTCTACTGTTGGTTTTCCCAGTGGCTTTCCTTGTGTTATCTCAGATCCCCCTGTCAGTAAAGGGAGAGAGCCACGAGGTGACAGGTGCCGTTTTAATACAAGAAGAGCATTTTGGCATTAATGAAAACAGGATAAGGGTACACGTCTTTCATCCAACATGCAGAAATGAGGGGTTCCGTGGAAGTTAGTTTTCCGTCCATACTTGAGAAAAATTATCCTTTGATGGTCACAGTCCTTAAAATAATACCTTTTTGTTCTATTTTAATTAAATAGTATTAGGCATAATTTCTTGCCTGATCTCGATCATTATCAAGATCTGTTTCCATGCTGGGTTGTAGTCTTACCTCCTAGCGTACAAGGCCACGTAGGGCTGTCTGCTCGTCCACAGACATCCTGGCAACACCCCCACTCTTTAAAAACGGTTTTTCTTTTTTCTCTTGGTCATTCTGCTGTCCTGTTTTGCTCCTGTCTGTGTGCTTGCTTCTAGCAACATTACTCCTTTAGCTTCTGTCTGTGGATTGCGTGGCGGTGGGGGTGGGGAGTCTTAGTGTCTTGAGTGAAACAAGAGTCAGTTGGGTTGGAATGAGGGTGTTGAGTGAATCTCCCAGGTCAAATGTAGTTAAGAATGTAAGGCTTCTGTTTGGTTTTCTTAGAGACTGTTTTTGGCTGGCTTTCAGGCCCTTGTGGTCCCCACCATTGAGGCGTTGTTCTGGGTTCATGATGAACTAACTTGGGTGTAGTCCCTGTACGTGTGTGAGTCTCACAAGACCCGGTCAGAAAGGTAGGCGGTCACTTGTGACTTTCACAGCTGGGACAGTAGGCCCAGTGCTGGTGCAGGAGGATGGAGCTCTCATCCGAAGCCCTTACCCTTGGCCTATCACTCCCCTCCCCGCAGACATGAACATTTCCAGCATGAGGTGTTGGGAGGACCAGTTGAGAATGAGACCTTTGAGCCACTTTGAGTTTCTTTTATTTATTAGGGAATCACACTGCTTTCTTTTTGAATGGTTTGGGGGAGAGGTGGGAGGGAAGAAGTTCTAACTTCTCCCCAGCACTGGCCTCCCCCCACCTCCCTTCATTATTCCCTTCCCAGAAGAACTTTCTCAGTTTTTCTTTTTAGAGATGACTTTAAAGTTCTCACCCTTCCCGCGTCAGCTAAGACACTTGTGGACTTGAAGCCCCGGCTAGCTCCTGTCCGGGATTGGGGAAGTTACCTTGGCCAGTCAGCTGTTCTAGGTCGCTGGGGTAGGGCGGGGGCCAGTAAAGTCCACGTGGCTATAGAGACAGAAAAGGGCCAGCCCCTCGATGTGCCGCTTTCTCTTTGGGGCACGCTGGGTACCCTTGGGTCCCCCGTGGCAGGACCTCAGTGTTGTCAGCGGCCTTGGATGGGTGTGAGCAAACCGGGACATCAAGGCCGAGGGAGCGTGCCTGGAAGGCTCGGAGCCCCTGGGCCTCAGTGTTGGGCCTGACCTTCTTGGTGTCAGTGTTAGGGGCCTCGGAGCCTTCTCCCAGCCAAGTGGGCAGGTTATCCTGAGCGGCCAGCGCAGCCGTGCCCACTCGGGCAGGTTCATACCAACTCGGGGCAAATTTCTCATCAGTGTGGGATCCTCCTCTCTCTGGAGTTGTTTGTCCAGGGCACTTTGCATCTTGCAGACCACAGTGGGGACAAAGAGGTCTCAGGAATAAGAGCCCATCATCTGGATGGCTGGCGGGGGAGGGGGTTGGGGTTCCTGTGGGTCTCGGGCTGCCAGGCCCTGGGGGTCCCTGGGCCCTCCTGCCCCCCTGCCCCCCTGCCCCCCTGCCCCATAGGCTTGGCGCGCACCGAGAGCCCGGGCTGTGCGAGCCACTTTCTGGCCGGCTGGCCCTGTGTGTGTGATCTACCCAGTGTCGGGGGGTCACCCGGGATTCCCAGGGCTGGGATTAGACCCCTCTTCACAGCTCTGCCAATGGGCCTCGCACAGATGAGAGCACGGAGCAGGCGAGAAATAAAGTGTGTGGGGGATGAAAAGCTGAACTGAACCGCTTTCAGCCCATTGTTCTTCTGGGGAAGCTTAGCGGGGATAAGAGGGTAGCAGGCCCCTTTGAAATTTCCTTGAACAAGTGAATAGGAGCGCCCCATAAAGCATGAAAAGAGCCCTGGCTGTTTTTCCCCGTCACAATGGGCGGCTCTGGCTGCCAGGGGGGCTGCCAGGGGCTGGGGAGTGGGGCTGGCCGTCCTGCTGGGAGTTGGGGAGGGGACCCAGCCGGGGAGGAGGAGAGGGGGTCACAGGCGGCCTTCAATAGACTCCAGAAGGTTGGAGTTCATTAGACACAAGCCCGGGAAGCAATCGTCCCATTTGCGACAGGGCCAATTAAGTCCCGGGGGCCTTTGCAAGACGGCCCGAGTAGAAGCTGGGCAGGGCCGGCCTGTACTCGGTTGTTCTGGGGAGCCCTGCGCCGGGGGGCCTGGAGGGTCAGAGCTGGCGGGGGCTCGAAAGAAATCCCTCCCTTCTCCCAAAGCCCACTGTTGACTTCTGTTTTCCCGCTAAGTAAAAAGCCTGTGAAAGCTGGCTGGGGATTCGGGCCTTCATAGCAGGCCTCTGAGAAGGCTGTTTTATGAGCCTGTTACTCTGAAACTTGCCTTCTCAGAAGAAATCACTTTCTATTTTGGGGGGCGGGTCGGGGCGGGGGAGTTAGCTGCCAGACTCCAGCCGAGTCCTAAGGCCCAGTCCCTTGGAGTGTTGGGCGCAGAGGCTCGTGGGGCCATTCCAGGGCATCAGGCCCAGGAAGATGCAGCCGGGGGCAGAAACCATGACAGGCAGCGGGTTCTGCGCTGCCCAAGGGTGGCTCCCGTGTTTGGGCAGCCAGGAAGCGTGGAAGCTATGCCTACGACACGGGGGGCGTCTCTCGGGCTTCTCTTTTTGTGCAAAGTTGCTCTCAGAGTCAGGATCGGCCTGGCGTGGAGGTCTCTTCTGCTCCGGGTGTCACAAAACCAGCGCCAGATACTTCCTCGTGGTTCCTGCGGAAGGGTGGCACAGGTTCTTTTATTTATTTACTTGTATTTCCTTATATCTTATTCATGGGTTTACTCTGGGCACCAGGGAAGGCACCCGAGTGAAGTTCAGATCTGATCTGATCTTACAAAACCAGGCGTTTGATGTTGGCCGCGATCAGATGCTGCCTTCCGAGTGCTTGCCAGATGGGAATGGGAGTGGACACGTGTGTGAGGGAGTCGGTTACTGCTAAGCCTCGGGAGGACGGCGCTCAGGTTAGGCTGGGCCCAGCGGAGTCCAAAGGCTAAGCTAATGGGCTCGGCTCAAATGGCAGCAAAGCGGAGTCCACGCTTCAAAACCCGTGCTCCCCAGAACACAGCTGGGCCCAGCAGTGGGCTCGTTAGCTAAAAGGCTGGTAATTAAAGGAGGACGGTATAGGGACCGAAACTCAGGCACTCGGCAGCTCACCGTGCTGAGTGTCCGGGAGACGGATCATAAAGTTCGAAAGCCCAAGTAGGAAGAGTGGCCCTCTTCTGGCACACATGGCTGTTTGGAAGAAGATTCTTGGCTGGTGGGGAGGTAAAGCCCTGTTTCCGTGAAGGCACCTGTTAAATACGCCTTGTTGAGCCTCTACAGGTTGAGCTGTGTCTTCTCTGCCCTGGTCACAGGTCTCCTGTCCTGCACTTGGCTCCTTCACCTGCCCTGGGGGTGGTGCTGAAATCATTTGTTTCTTTTGCCTTCGGTCGCCCAGGCACCTGCTTCTCCCTGCCTCCCCCTTTCTATACGGACTTCCCCACTTCTCTTCTTTCTTCTGCTTTGTATGGAAAAAGCAAAAGAGGTATAAAAACCTTCCCACTGATTTCCATCTGGGTGGAAAGGGGAAGAGCAGAGGCTGTAGAGGAGACTTGAGGACAGAGTCTTGGGGGAGATGGATGGGGACCTCCTATAGGACTCTTGAAGCCTTGCGTGCGTCACAGTGAAGTCCATGGGGGGCTTGACTCCTGCCCGCACAAGATTGTCAGGAAGAGCCCGGGGGCAGGGGCCAGCCACCCTTTTGAAGTCCGCAGAGGTGTTGCTGGTCAGGAGAAGGGCATGGACGTTATTCATGGGGCAGCCCCGGGGCAACGGAAGTTGGTTAGATCAGTGTGAGACCCAACCTGGGGCACCCCCATGGTCACCCTCACCCCACAAGGAACATTAGGCAAGAGACAAGGGAAAGGGGATCCTCACTATGCCTTGGAAACCACCTGGCATGCCCCATAGCCAGTGAGTACCAAGTGGTGGGGTAGGATGTTCCAGAATGTTCCCCAAATCTTCCATTTGCCCCTTCAGAATGTCATGTGACTTCACAGGGCCTAGGAACCGGACCCTCAGGAAGCTTGGCTCCTCCGGGTGGGATGGGAGGGTAAGTTGCTGAGTTAAGGACACTTGTTCTGGGGTCTGGCAGTGGCTCAGATTTGGATGCTGGGTCTAACTGCTATTGACTGACCCCAGGAGAGCTACAGCGGGTCTCTGACCATCTGTAAAACTTGGTGAATTTGGGATGAAGTTGGATTATATGTCACATACGTCTGACCCACAGTGGGAACACATACCTCGGGGCAGGCAACCTTACGTTGGACTCAGCCCCTGGTGTGGAATCTGGTTACTGGTCAAGCCAGGCGTGCTCGTGAGCACCCACTTTTCTCCCGTCTTGTAGGTGATCCCAAGGTGAAAACACTGAGGTTTGGTAAATATACACCAGGTGGTTCAGTAAGTTTCTGGACTTAGAACCTTTTATCCTACCTAGCTTTTGAGGGCCTGGTCAAGTGAGTGGGAGGCTGTCTGAGAGACTTAGCCTGCACTAGTCAACTGGTGTGCTATCTCAGGCCCTCTTGACCTTTTTCTGGGACAGGACTCACCCTTGTGTGTATGTTCCTGCTTTAGATATATTTTTTTAAAGGTTTATTTATTGATTTTTAGAGAGAGAGAGCACACAAGCAGGGGGAGGGGGAGGGACAGAGGGAGAGAATCTTTCAAGCAGACTCCCCACTGAGTGAGCAGCCCGATGCGGAGCTTGATCCCACAACCTGTGAGATCATGACCTGAGCCGAAATCAAGAGTCAGGCGCTTAACCGACTGAGCCACCCAGGCACCCCCTGCTTTAGATATTGATCCCTTTTCTCCCCCTGTACCCTCAATAAAATGATCCTTTCTGTGCTAATTCCTAGCCAAGCTTTGGCTAACCTACGTCATGGGTGTATTGACTGACCATGATCTGTATCATCCCCACGGTGGCCCTGTGATCTGGCCTAGGTCAACAGATTTCTGGAAAATGCAGCCACTTGGAATCCTAGGGCATTACGGATGAGGAGCTAGAGGTCAACCAGTTACCCCTGGCTGCTCCCGGTATTTTTAGAAATTGCTGATTTTCACCCACAGCTGGTGAGCCAAAGATGTTTTTCTTCCTTCCACTCTGTGATGAACAAAACACCAGGAAAAGGGAAATAACCAAATACCTAATTTCAATATTTACAGCCTCCAAGTATGATTCACTGTGGGAATGTTGGAACCCTGAAGCTTTTGTCAA
The DNA here is from genome assembly GCF_004348235.1 of Phoca vitulina. Classification (NCBI taxonomy): domain Eukaryota; kingdom Metazoa; phylum Chordata; class Mammalia; order Carnivora; family Phocidae; genus Phoca; species Phoca vitulina. The sequence continues at coordinate 5,236,771 of NW_022589744.1, forward strand.
TAAGTGGCCTCTAGAAGGGACAGCAGTGGGAAAAGAGTCACACCTTGACCATTTGACTGCTTTCAAACACAAGATTCTTTTTTTAAAAAAATCATGGCCAACTCCAGGTCATGTCGTAGTAAAGACAAGCTGGGGTGGATGGAGGCTTTCCTTTACTTTTCTTACCTCCTCCACTTCCTTTTTTTTTTTTTTTTGGAATATAATGATGAAGGACATAGGGGCTCATCCTGCCTGCAGGTCTTTGCTCAAAGGTCTCCTTCGCAGTGAGGACTTCGTTGGTACCCCCCACACACACACATTAAACTGGAACTCTCACCCCCACCCCATCCTTTCTTCCCATTTCCTGCCCTGTATTTTGTCCCAGTATTTACCACTTTCTAGAAAACATGCTATAGATTTTGCTTTGATATCTTCCGCTTCTTGCCTACCACCCATTAGAATATAAGCTTTGTGAGGGCAGTCGTCTGCATTTTTATCCCCTTCCTTCACTGCTGTCTCGCCCGGCACCTGGAACAAGGTCTCACATAGTGGGTACTCAAATATTTGAAATTGCCTGGAGTGCCACGTAGTAGGGGCTTTCTCTTTATGCCCACATTGGTCATGTGTCCTTGGGAATTCCTTAGTTTGGGGGGTGGCAGGGTTTGGAGCCGAGGGAAGGAAGGAGCCCAAAGATATTCTTGTGGCTGATTTATAAGAGGAAGACACTTGGAAACAGTTGGGGGCTTGACTGTTGGAGAATGACGCACCCCTTCATTAATGCCTGGCTCGGCTGTCTGTGGGCCTGGTCCCTCTTCCTGCAGTATTTTGCCCCGGTGTGTGCTCCAGAAGGCCCTGGGGTCCTGATCTGGGGCAGTACAGCCGACTGTGAGGAGGCCCAAAGGGGCCTCAGGTTCTCCTGCTTGGGCTACTTGTAAGATAAAATGGGGAGCCTTCACTTTGACTGGGCTGGCTAGAGTGTGACCATTTCCAAGGCAGAGCTTGAAGGAGGAGCTTACCAAGCTCTTTCCGAGCTGTCGATCCTGCATCTGAGAGGGAGCCAAGTTGACAGAGGTGATTGATGAGCAGAGGGTTTGGCAGTTTGATCTTGGATTGGTCTTTCCCCTTGGGAATAGCCATGGGGCCCAGGACGGGGGCACACGTGCATGGAGGCATGCAAGGGCCCTGTCCGTCGGTGGGATCTCAGGAGGGCTTGTGAGTTAGCCCACGTGCTGAAAGCATCCTTGTGAGCCTGTGGGTTCTGTCTTTTCCCTTCCCTCAGAGATGGAATCCCTCCTTATCGTGTGGGGAGTAAGAAACAGCTCCAGAGAGAAATGCATCGCAGTGTGAAGGCCAATGGCCAAGTGTCTCTACCTCATTTCCCGGTGAGTATAGTCCGGAGGGGGAAGGCAGATATTTTTGGCCATGTTGAATCTTGTAGAAGAGGGATGGGAGGTGGAGGGGGAAGATCTAGGATAAGAGGAGAAGCAGTGCCTGGGGTCTTCTAGGGTAAAGGGAAGAGAGGGGGGAACCAGGGAAGAGGTGTTACCTGGTTCCTTGGGGTGTGATGCTGAGCAGAGTGAAGCTCAAGATGACCGACTTGAACCTCTACATTTTCTCAATTCAAAAAAGAAAATTCTTTTCAAAAAAGAAACCAAAGCAGTTCTCTTCCAGAAACCAAGCAATGGTGGGAGTTAAACCGTGCTTCCTTCCATGGGTTCCCACTAGAATGGAGGCCCCCTGAGGGCAGGGAGTTTTGTTTATTCTGTGAAATGCCCTGTCCACAGCGATTAGAACAGTGGCTGGCTCATAACAGGTACTTACTAAAACGTGTTGATTGAATCAGCAAATGAGGAGGCTAGAGGAATCTTTGCCTCCCGCAGAAGGGAAATTGCATCCCTAGGACGTTTCTCCTGTTGACTTCCAAAGCCCTGGAGGGCAGATGTCCCGTCTTGTCCGTTCCCAACCCCAGAACTTGCTTTAGAACCTCCTGTTGAATCTGCACCTAATGAATGCTGAATGAATGAAGCCTTTGGAAGGTAGGATCTCATGAGCAACTTCCCCCTGTGATTGACGTGAGAGGCCAGCTTGGCGTGAAGATCCTTTCCTGGTATCTCTTCTTCCATTTCCAAGTCCTGGAGGGCAGCCAGCATGTGGCCCCCTAAACTCAGCAGAGGCCCCTCATCTGTGTTTCAGGAGCTGTGCTTCTTGCCATACACTGAGATCCAAGATTGCAGGAACACTGTTCCTTGGGGAGGGGAGGACAGTGCCCAGCTTCGAGCGGCATCTCCGCTCACGAATCCTTCCGGCCAGCTTCCGAGAATTCAGTTGGCCCATCAGTGATGTTGTGTTCAGAAAATTAACACACCCAGTTGCTAATCCCATGTTGCATTACTGGATTGTTTTCGCTAGAGCAGCTCCCCTCTGAAAGCCCCTGACACAGTCCAGGGAGGACTTAACTTGGTCCGAAAATTTAGCATGTTACGATGCTTTCCTGGGGCCCTTCAGCATCCCCCTCCTCAATAATATTACCCTGCAAATACAGCAGATTGAGGATACAGGTGTTTTTGGGCAGGGCTGTGGGGGTGCAGGGGAGTATGTGTGTGAATAAAAGTTCTACTGCCCAAGCTTGTCAATTAGATGATTTTGTCCTGGGGTGTGCAAATCGACTTTCTCCATAAGGCAGCGCTTTGATCCGGGCTGAGCCGAGCTAGCCTGCATGACAGCGGCCGGCTCCTGGGGGGGGGGCTTTCTCTACCCACCCCCCGACGCAGTTCCAGGCTCACTGGCTGCCGGTCGCCATCAGGAGCCCAGCTCAGCTGCAGGGGGAACGTGGGCCTTCGCGGGTGGGCTTTGTGCTGCCCCTACCCGTGCTGAAGGAAAGGGCAGAGCAAGAGGGAAATTGAGGAAGGAGGAGGCCGACAACCGAGGGGAGGGGGTGGCGGGAGGACCGGCAGAGGACGGGGAGCCGGGCGGTGGGAGTCCTCTGTTTGCTGCTTTTGGCAGCACCCTCTATGCCTTTTTATATTCTGTGCTTGATTTGGAGATGTTCCCTTTTCCCTTGATAGACCAGCTTCGGGCAGCCCGGCTCAGCAGTGCTCTGCCGCTAGCCCGCAGCATCTTCCTTCATTTTCTGTACAAAGAGCCGGGGAGGGGGGCGCGGAGAGCCGGGGAGATCTAGGACGGTGTTGAGACAACACCACCTCAAAGGTGCGCAGTGTGCGGCCACGAAATAAATTACCACTTCTTCTGATCCGGCCGTGTGACTCCCTTTTTTTTTCCCCCTTTTCTTCCCCCTGCCCCCACCTCCCTTCCAATCTTATTTTTTTTTTTTCAAATTTCCAGCTCCCTTTCTGTTTAGACTCTACTTTTTATTCCTTGAGTTGGTCCCTCTCCCCTCCCCACCGCAGAGGGCTGCCTTTTTTTTTTTTTTTTTGATGTTTGACAACAGTCTTTGAAGATCCTCTGCTTCAGAGTAGCTACTGATGGGCTGCTTGTACTAGAGAGAGAATGAGCGGGGCCCCTCGGAGAGCGACCAACTGCTCCTGCCCAAGGCAAATGCTGGTGGGGACCATGGCTCTCCATGAGGCCGCGGCGCCGGCGCATAAAGCTCCCGAGCAGCCCGGGCGCCGCGCCCGCCGCTCTCCGCCCGCCCGTCCGTCCGTCCGTCTGTCCGTGTGGCTGTGGCTGTGGCCGGGGCCGAGGCCGCCAGGCCCGGGAAGCTCCGGCGGGGGCGCCGCGTGCTGGCCCCGCTGAACGTGCCTCGTGTCTTCTCTTCCCGTGCCCCGTAGAGAACCCACCGCCTGCCCAAGGAGATGACCCCCGTGGAGCCCGCCGCCTTCGCGGCCGAGCTCATCTCCAGGCTGGAGAAGCTGAAGCTGGAGCTGGAGAGCCGCCACAGCCTGGAGGAGCGCCTGCAGCAGATCCGAGAGGTAGTGCCGGGGCCTGTCCCTTCCCCGGTCCCTGCGGCCCCGTGCCGCCCCTCCCCTTGACCCCCTGGCGGCCCAGGCTGGCCCCTCCTGCTTACCCGGTCACTGCCCCTCCTGCCCCTCCAGGATGAAGAGAAGGAGGCGTCCGAGCTAGCGCTGAGCCCCAGGGATGGGGGGCCCACCCCGCACCCCCTCTCCCTCCTGCCCTCCGGCAGCTACGAGGAGGACCCGCAGACCATTCTGGACGACCACCTGTCCAGGGTCCTCAAGACCCCCGGCTGCCAGTCTCCAGGCGTGGGCCGCTACAGCCCCCGCTCCCGCTCCCCCGACCACCACCACCACCAGCAGCAGTACCACGCCCTGCTCCCGCCTGGGGCCAAGTTGCCCCCCGTGGCAGCCCCACAGGCCGGTTGCCCCCTCCTCGGAGCCAGGGGCTTCGTGACCAAGCAGACGACGAAGCACGTCCACCACCACTACATCCACCACCACGGCCTCCCCAAGAGCAGGGAGGAGATGGAGGCAGAGGCCGCACAGAGGGTGCGCTGCTTCTGTCCCGGGGGCGCCGGCTACTACTGCTACTCCAGGTGCAGGAGCCACCCCAGGGCTCTGGAGCCCGTGCAGGCCGAGCAGTTGGGGTGAGTGTCGGGTGGACCGGAGCGTCCCCGCGGGGCTTTCTCTCCCACCCAGAGCCCCGGGCGGGTGCGAGGTTGGGGGGCGGGGTCCAGAGGTCACAGGCATTTAGCTTCCAGGAGGGAGGCGCAGGGTGGGGGGGGGGCGGGGCAGGGGAAGCAGGTGCATGGGTCTTTCGTGTCACCCCGCCGCTCGCCGACCTGTCCCGATTCGAGGCGTCCCAGAGCTGTAACGGGGCCTCTGGGTTGGGTGTGGTTCTTGGTTCCCCACAGCAACAGAGGCAGTGCCCTGCCCAAGCGAAGTGGGAAAAGCGTGGAGCCGGGCCTGGCCCTGCCCGCCAGGGAAGGAGGGGCCCCCGGCGGAGCCGGGGCCCTGCAGCTTCCCGGGGAGGAAGGAGACAGGTCGCAGGATGTCTGGCAGTGGATGCTGGAGAGCGAGCGGCAGAGCAAACCCAAGCCCCCTAGGTAAACAGCACCCGCCGCCGCGGAGGTCTTGTGGGGATGGCTGTTCTTGCAGTCGGCCGAACACAAATGGGACCGTTTGCTCCTGCCGTCTTAACAGTAAATGTTGGGCTGAGCGGACCACAGAAATGCCCTGTTTTGGCACCGCCCCCTGTCCATGTGATGATAGGGTCATTTTTTTTTTCCTCTTCTCTCTTTGAAGGCAGGATAGAGAAGTTTCTACTGAAGTCACATTTTCCAGTTTTTTTTAACCCAGTTTCTTTCCTTCTGCTCTCTCTCTCACTCCTTGCTCAGTGCCCAAAGCACAAAAAAGGCTTACCCCTTGGAGTCCGCCCGTGCGTCCCCGGCCGAGCGAGCTGGCCGGCACCAGCTGCTGGGGGGTGGCAACGGGCACGCCCGCTCTGCCCCCCGAGCCCCCGCGTTCACCCAGGACCCCGTGATGCCTCCCCTGACCCCGCCCAACACACTGGCGCAGCTGGAAGAGGCCTGCCGCCGGCTGGCTGAGGTGTCCAAGCCCCCAAAGCAGCGGTGAGTGGCTGCAGAGCGGAGGTGAGGGTCTCGGGCGCTCCTCAGGGAGGAGGGATGGCTTCTGGCCACGTGCGCGTCTCCTTCCCACCTGCTAGAAATTGTTCCTTTTAGTTCTGTTCATTCTGAAGAGCCAGCCAGGATCTGCTTATTAGGCAAGGCAGGCCCGGGAGGAGAGTGAATTTCCGTCTGTTCCTTACAAATGCCCCGATCGCGCAAGGCTGGGTAGATGAGCATGTAAGAGGCCCTGACCGATGGAGGATCCAGGGCCTCGGCCCTTTGCCTGGGCTGGCATCGCCCCGTCCCGGGCTCCCAGGGGGCTTAGGATGGCTATTCCCCGTGGATGGAAGTTGGGTCTACGGTGAGGGCCCAGAGCCTTCGGCTTTTCCGTCTGCTCCCCACTTGCCTTACCCTCCGTCCCCCACTCCCGCTGTGTCCTCAGATGCTGTGCAGGAGGTCAGCAGAGGGACAGGAACCACTCGGCCACTGGTCAGACGGGAGCCGCGCCCTTCTCCAACCCCAGCCTGGCTTCCGAAGAGTGAGTGTCTTTACCTGACATTGCTGAGAGCCCCCTCGTGGTTTATATTTCAGGGCATTGACTCCCTGGCGTTGGGATTCTTGAAAACTTTTTCTAGTATATAAAATCCCCTTGATTTGAACAGTAGCCACTAGGAAGGGTAAACGCGGCTATTGCCATAAATCGGGATCTTGGCCATAAATCAGGATCTTGGAAACCCTGCCCGCGCTGGGAGATGCGTTGTGACTTGGACAACAGGTGTTGCTTCCTGAAGGGACGGATGGCTCAGGGTTCCCGGGTACGCACTCCTCAAAAGCTGAGACGTGCAGCCGTGAGCAGATGGATAAAAGGGGGTCCCCAACCCCGGATGGAAACGTTGCCCTCATTCAGCTTGCAAGCCAGCAAGTTGGAAACGTGTTGTCTCATGGAGCAGGAAGGTGCTTCACCACTGCAGAGACCGAGGACGGTCTTTGTTGTTTGGCTTGGGGAGAGCGCCATGTCTTCCCCAGTGGTGCCATGATTCTTTCCATAAGGTTACGCTCTTGCCAAGTGGGCCGAGAAGCCTGGCTCCGTTGAATTCCAGGATGATGCATTTAGAAAGAAATCGGCTACAGGGGTCTAAAATGGTCTAAATAATTCAAGTTTTCTTTCTTTGCTCATTCATCTTGAGCAATGAGCCATATTTAAAGGCCTGCAGCTTTTTTTTTTTTTTTAAGCCCCTCTGCAAACTCAGAATAAATGAGGGAGGTCGAAATGACCGAGCTAGCCATCCCCGTGGGCTCTGGCATCACGCTGTCCAGGGGATGCTCTGGGTTTGTCTCTACAGCATTCCCTCGTGGGGCTGAGTGAACCCATGGCTCTTTGGCAGCTTCTCCCCGCTTCTTCCTTGGCAAGCACCCCACTTGTGCCATCCCGAAAGAGACCCATTTGGTGGTAGTGAGGGGAGCAATAGCAGTGTACAACCCAAAGGAGATCGTCCCTTCCCGGTGCCCCATGCAGATGACCTGGACTGTGGGCCTCCAGAGTAGCTGCCTCTGTGACATGGGAGGGGGGAGTCGGGGCCCACACCCAGGCCCCCTTTGAGCTCATAGCTGCAGCCTCGCTTTCTCTCTGGAGAACGTGTTCGAGAGCCTGTGTGTGTGTGGGGGGGGGGGGGGGGGGGGGGGGGGGGGGGGGGGG